>NW_009227031.1:0-22605 GCF_000690835.1 Fulmarus glacialis | reverse complement strand
GAGCTGGAAACTGGTTCTGAGCAGCAGCGGTCGGGACGGAGGCTGCCTGACGCAGCTCTGCGCCCTCGGCCGTGCAACGGACTCCCGGTGGGACCCTGCATGCACCGCGGCCGCCGCGCGTAGCCCTCCTCCAGAACACTTCTGTCCTAAACGTCAGGAAGCAAACCTGGAGGCATTCACCTCCGGGCACCTCACGTCATTTAAAAAAATTTAATATTATAATTTTCACAAGATAAAATCCAACGATCTGAAGGTGAAATGTTTTTCTTCTTCAGCCTTGTAGTGAGTTGGCTTTCTGAGGAGGTGCTGCTTCTTTTATTATCATTCTTCAGTGAGATAGCTTTATGGAGGTGATCTGCATTGCCTCCCCCAGAGACCTGAAATGGTCACCCCAGTTCTGCTTGGAAAGCCATGCCGCAGGGCGACCTCAGCTCCAGGTACACTTTCCATAGAAGAGGATGCTGTGAAACTGGAAAATCGATTCCATCCTGGGTCCTATTCATATCTAACTTGGCAATCCCACTTCATGTTAGCAGAAGTACTGAAGACTGGGAAAACTTACTTTATACTATTCGGCTACAGAGCTCGCTGCAGCTTCCTATTTTGTCTGTATTTACTCCCTTTTAGTATCAGTACTGCTCACTGGGAATTTGTTATGAAGTAAAAGCCTTAAATGCAAACTACTTCCCAGGCCAGTAAGAAATATTTAAACACTTCAGGCATTCAGTCTGTGATTCAGAGATTTATTTATAAAACTGTTGATTTTGGGACACTAAACTATTGCATTTAAACTGCAGAAGTGAGTCATATTTGTGGGAGGTAATTACTACCAGAAAGTACAACTAACTTTTGTAGGTTTCTCTGTAAAATGTCCACTTATGATCTGCCACTACTAAAAATAACACGCTTTGTTGAATTCCAGCACAAGTTATCTTTACAGAATTATGTGGCTTTATACATATATTCTGTTTTCCTGGCATATGATAAAATAAATGACTCACATGCTTGAGAATTTATTTGGGTGTTTTACGTGGACTGTCCTGACCAGGTAACTTGTTCAGCTTATATACTTTTCATGAAAACCAAAGACTTTGTGGTAACTACTAGAGAAAAGCCATTTAACATGGGAACAATGATTGTAGCTAGCACTTACAAACAGTGTTTGTTCATCAGAAAGGTCTCTGATTTCTTGTATCATCCAAAACCACAATAATCTACTCAATCTGTTCTCTTCTCTGTGGTTAGTAGATCTTGGGAGCTGAGGGAGTTCCAGATGTCCAACACCTGCAGAAGCTACTTGCAGAGCAGGAGGGAACTTTCCTCATTATCCCTCAGTCATAACTGAGGAATTCAAGTTTATTTAACTTGTGGTCACTTAGCAGATGAGTCAGATGCTATGCCACCTATCCCAAGAGAATACCCTGCAACTGGGTTCAGAAAAATAATGTCATCCATCCTGGCGTACTAGGCTTTGAACAGCTTTTCCCATGTCAACCAGGGAGAACTTAAGGTGCATCATAAACCCAAGTGGCCCTTCATTGCTAGCAGACCAAGAATCATTGCTAGCAGACCAAAAATGGAGTTGCTATCCAGAATTTAAACCAGTCCTCTGAATATCTCCTTCCCCTCCAAAATGGGCAGTTATAGAGGAGGCCTTCCTTTAAAAACTGCAATTACCTGTGTGTGCGATTTGCCAGGAATCAGGTAGTCTCTCTCACATTTCCCAGGAATCTTGTGACCAGATCACGGTCAGGAAGTCTTTCCCCTGTGCTCCCTGCTCCTCCAAAGTGAATCCAACTCCTTCCAACTTCATAGCCTCCGGGAGGTGATGGGGGTCAGAGACGGGGAGGATGGGTCTTGCACTTGCCTTTCCATGGCTTTCTGAGGAGGAGAATTAAATATTATGATCCTTAACTATGCCTCTTTGCGCAGCTCCACCCTATTCTACCCGTGGTTCTTGGACAAGTAAGCACTTAGTTTATTTTTCCTGGCTTTTTTTTTCCTCTTTCCTACGATCAGGTTTTAATTACCAGCTGGCTGTGGGCAAATGTGTTGCACTTGGCCATGGCAGCAGGGCTGGCTGGCAGAGGGTTTGTCCACGTTAAGGGAGCTCCCCACGCTGCTGGGATGCCACTCTGATGTACCCACTCAGGAGGAGGGCTGGGTGAGTGTCAACCCATACTTCGAGACAGGATGCATAGTGGGATGTCAGCTGGTGGTCAGGGAAGGTCAGGACTATCTCTCATCAGCATTGAAGTGGACTTGGGTACACTTTACATTAAGTAACAAATTGCATCTTCGAGGTGTTGTATCAATACTACTTGCTACAGCAGAGTAGGGTTGGAAAGCAAATTGCCTTTTCCCTTGAATTCATTCTACAGCAACGAGGGAATTATGATTGCAATCTGATTAATGACCCACTCACTCTAGTGTCTTCAGCCAAGGAGCAAGAGTCCCCAAAGCTTCAGAGAAAGAGACAAAACCTGGTAATAAATAGTTATATAAGATGCTTTTTAGGCAAAATTCTTCCTAATATCAAAGTAGTTTTTGCATGAAAGGTTCATGAAAGATGAGCACAAATCTCTTCTTCTGATGGCTTCTGCGGTGGAAGAAAAGAGTTGCATCCCAAACAAAATGCAGTGACGGGCTTGAAATTGAAAAAATATTTCACAAGATAGCCATATATTATGGCTATTATTTCACAGGGTAGTTACTATCAAAATGGGCTAAAGATAAAGCTAAACATAATTTTTTCTGTTTTCAGAGACATTTTAGAGTTTTCAATGTTCATATTGGATGGAGGCTTAACCAGATGGTCCTTACCATACAATTGGCAAAGCAGTTTAATGGCTGTGACCCTTTAGCAACCAGTGTATTAGGGATTCAGTGGTCATGGGTAATAAAGTTAAACACACTTACACAGAAATTAAGCTTTTTTTGTATGTAACCTAATTTCATAATCTCAAATCAGAAAATTTTTTCAATAATTTTTAAACTTGAGAAGTTAAGCATGACTGTACATCTTGCATATGTTGAGGAGGGGGTCTCTGTTAATTCCTCAGCACTCCCTCCAGCCTTTCAGAAACCTTTAAATGGTTGCGGGCTTTTAGGAAAGTCGGTGATCACCACTGAGCATTGGGCTGTGCTGTGAGCTGAATGCTTCGAGGTAGGCTCTGTGTTTGTTGAAGTGGGTCTACTTTTATGACTCATAATTTTTCCTGCAGCAGTGAAAGAGCAGCATGTTCTGCTTCACTTATGCATTTAGATCTGCCCAGCACTTGCCTACAGCCGAATTCACGTATTTGCAAAATACCATTCTCCCTGCGCTGGATCCCGATGGGTGTTTACCGGAAGAGCCATGTTCCTGTCACATCTCCTGTAATGCTCCTGTACCATATTGTCATTTTTTTGCTGTTATTTCGCAGGAGGGAGAAATATGAGGGCAGGGAATCATATTCAAATTGTTTGTACTTCTTGCGACTGATGCACAACCCATTAAAATATGTTTCTGTATAATAGTTACTCAGTCTTCTTCACGATATCACTGTTGCTTCAAAACAAATAAGCCAGGGACAGAAATACTGCTGAGACTGTGCTGCTAGCCCTCGATCACTAGCAGCGAGGCCAAATATGGTTTCTGGAGGATGTTTGCTCAAATACCGGATTCAGGTCCTACCTCGAACAGGGGGATGCTAAGCCAGCCCGGCGGAGCTCCTGCTGCCTCTGTTTCTCCAGACAGAAAAGGCAAATGAAAAGCACCATCCTTCTGGGAAGACTTGACTAGCAGTGATGAAGGCTTGGCTAAAGGGGGTTTAAAGGGGGTGCCAGTAAAATGCCCTGGCACTTGCAGCGGGCAGGCCAGGGGTGGCATGGGGCTGGCGACTTCTCCCACCGACAGCCCCTGTGCTCCGCAGAGGCAGCGGTAAAGGACTTTTCCCACTTCCCTGCTCACCCAGCCTTGCAACACAGCCCCTTGCTCGTGTTCCTTCCTCTAGCTGCAAGCTATTGCTCTGGGTTAGGGTGAGCACCCTCCTGGGCTTTGCTCCTGTGGTGCTTCCTCTGGGCTTCCCCCCACCGTAGTCCCACTATTTTTAGGCATAGGTAGTTGGTGCAGCCTCCTGTAAACTACTGCAAGTAAAAACTACTTTATGGTATGTGTCCTTTCCTAACAAGGAATACCTTGCCGGAGCACTGAGGTGACCAAGCCCAGACCTTGCACCAGGAGAGGTTTACTATGTGCCTTCGTGCTTCTCTGCCCTTCCGACTTTGGTAAGGACTCTCTACCTTGCAGCTTCTGCCGAGAGACTTTTGCCTCATATGGAGAAGAATAAGAAAGGCTGCCAGCAGACAGACAGATAGACAGACAGAATGATAACTGCATTTCGGTACAGAGCTTGGGCTCTGCAGTCTCTGGTTTAAGTGTTTGTAAGGGGAGTCAGCAGCATTTTCAAGCCAGTCGCTTCCAGTGATTCACCTTCAGCGGACCTAGAAGTGTAGTGGGGATTGCAGGGATAAAGACTGGTCATAGATTACTCATAAAAAAAAAGGAATTTTAGTAGAACAATTTAAATGCTAGCTGACAATTTTTTTTGCCAAGTTTTAGTCCAGTAGAGTCGAAATGGCCAAGTTTTTAATGCCAACAATTGAGGTTTGTAAAGGAAATACCAAACCAACCTTGGCAGAAAAAGAGGCGGACATTAAATTACAGAGCAAAGACTGCATTTGCTTTGTAGGCGGAGAAATAAACAAGTTACAGAAAAGAAAATCAGTTTGAGTTTTTCAGTTTGATCCCTGTGCCTAAGCAGAAAAGCGTAAGATTTACCAGTAATGGTTGAGATCAAGCAGACGCTCAGCAAGCTGAATTGTTGGCGAGGGGAGCAGGGAAGGGGACCGATATAGGGAAGTGCTGCAAAAATGCTCAGAAACCGTTGCTCGGTCTCATCATGTAAAGACTTAAAAAGAGCCCAGACCACAAATTCTTGACTGTTCTTATTTCAGCAAGTGCCAAAAAGACACATTCTTTAATGTATACAATGGTTTTTCTTGGATACAGTGTCGACAATATACACTTGTCATTGGACATTTGTGTAACTTTTCCTGTATAATGTGTGAGAGCATGCCCCTGAATTCCTGCAGCAGCAGCAGGCCAGCTAAATTCACCGTGAGCCCTATCTTCCATCCAAGAGGCATTCCACTGAAGTTGGAGAAACTATTCACTGCGTGGGGACTGCCAAGGCACACTGGAGCAAAGATAGCAAAATCTTCTCCTGACATATTATTTCAGTCATTTCAGTTTTATAAAGGACAAAAGAAAACATTACACATTGCATGGGTAGACCTATTTGTCTACTCCAGAAGGCTGAACATATTTCATCCAGAAGTGACAGCGGTGCCTGAAAAACCACTTCTCAGAATTAGTAGGTTTATTTTTGTAGTGCAGCTTGCCAAGGCCAGGTTTCCAGACCCAGTAATGGACATCAGAGAGGTCACAGTACAGAAATGCGAAAGCATAGGTGCTGGTTCTTGTACAGGACCAACCTAGAGATAACTTGATTGAGCAAATTCTACACCATCTACATCCCTAACAGATGTGCTGTATGTGTAGTTAGTGGCAAAGACTGGCAGTCAGTGGCCATAATTTCCAGACTGCTTTCTTCAGATCACCTAGGAATGACCATCCTCCTGTTTTTAACTTGCTAGCTCAATGCAATGCTTTCCCGTTCAGTTAAGCAGATGTCATGCTACAGTAGAGTATTTCTGGGGCTTCTGCTGTAAATTATTCATATCTGGGAAAAAAGCAGCACCAGCTAATATTTGGGTACTCAATCACACACAGCAGTCACCTATACGTTCCTTTTGTAATGGTTGTAGTCATTTGCAATAAGCTGCTGCAGTTTTGCGTACTCTCTGCTATGCTTTTCTGTTCTTTATCAATTGTCCTCTTCTGTAAAATAGTGTTTAATAAATTTTAAGTAAATATGGGAGTGCTTTATCTCGTGCAAATATGTAAATCTTGTGATGCATAGGAATGTACAGACTATTGCTATTTTTCCTTAATCAATACACAAACTTCGTCGTTTTAACCTACCAAATAAAATCAGAGATAAGTTTTAGTGATTTCAGGAATGCATTATTTAGTTTTCCTTATATGCTCTTGCTAGAGGTAAATAAGATATCATTGCAATACCGTTCACTCTGTTACAGCTCTGGCTGTGTCAGCATTTAAGTTACAAACGTCTTCTTCCAGGGGTTTATAACTCAGCCATAAAATGCACTCCAGCCTGAAACTTGGCACACAAGGTCTCAGTCTGGCAATGAATTTATTTTACAAAAAGTGAGAACAATGTGGCATCTGTTTGGCTGTATCCAAGTTATAATTGTTTAGGATCTTAGCGACGGAGTGGGCCTACATAGAGAAGCCCGCAAAGTATCCACCTGCCTGACACATCACTCCAGCCTCGCGCTTTTAAGGTCACCATAAAGCCCAAGAGTGTCAAAGCCTAAAATGTTTCATGAAGTTTGGCACACTACAGTAAGTTTAATTCAAAAGGTGAAGTTTCAGAAGCTGTGCATTGCGCTTCTCCAGGTAGCACTCCCGCTGCTCCCGCTGCGAGGAGAGCTCATCTGAGCTCCCGGACGGGTTTCATGGTTCATAACCAAACCCCAGACCTGCTCTGATGGTGAGGAACAGTGCCTGCTCCGCTTACGCTTGTACCTTCATTTCCCAGAGCGTGAGCATTGCCTCTCACAGCCCCTGCCGGGGCCTGACTCTTCTCTCCCCTTCGCTTCTCGTGCCGCAGCATGAGCCCGGGCATCTCTTCAGGCACCGCTCCCTGCACCTGGGCCACGCAGAGAGCCGGGCTGCCCGCCGCCTGGGGGGCCCCGCGGCCACCGCCGGCCTTTGATTTCCTATCCGTCACGTAGGAAAAGGTCCCATAAACAGCGGAGCTGTTAAAGTCATCGGGTTTCACGTTCAGAGACTGAATTTGCCATGCCCTCCCCTTGGGCTTGTTGGGAATTTATAATGTTACAGTCCCCGAGGCCAGGTGTCCTTCCTCAGGCGCAGCCCTCGGCGGGCGATGGGGAAGCAGTGCCTCCGCCACGCAGCCACAAACCTCCTCCTCCTCTGCAGCGGTTACCTACCCAAAGTCCCCACCCAAAGTTTCCAAGAGACCTCCTGGCGTTATCACAAGGCTTTCTTCTCCTACTAGTACTGGAGCATAACTTGGGTAAGTTTACATCCTTGGATTTGCCACAAAATTACCATTTCCAAAGACGTTAGTGTGTTAAAAGGTGGCTACTATTAGAAGAGCAAGCAAAGCGCCTTTTTGTGAAGCACATCTACTCCCTGCTCGTGCTCTGTGCCACACCTCAGGCTTTCTCCTCCGGTTTCAAGAACGTGTTTTGGCTCTCTTTTCATCCCCAGCCGAACTGAGGAACTGAGGGAGCGCTAGCTGAGTTTGCCAGGTCTGATATACACTCACCAACTGGCAATTATAAAAAACATTTAGAGCATATAACATATAATAATATATAGATTCTGAGTGATACTGTTATTAACCATTAAAGAACATGCTTTATTCAAATAAAAAGAGAAAGGCTGATGAGATTTTATCTAGAATCCATCTTTAAGACAGAGATATGAGATGGAGTTTCTAAAGATTAATTCACTTTCATCTTATGATATTTCCTTTTGGAAAAACCTCCAGGTTCTATCTGTTTCTGCACTGCAGATGGTGGAAGATCGTGATATTGATTGCATGTGTTTAAAAGTGAGCCGTTTGCTCCCGTATCTTTAATCCAAGTAATATAAGACTATGCTTAGGAAAAAAAAAATCATGAATGTGGTTTTGAGCATATACATGCAAAAGCATAATATTAATAATGCCATCATCTTAAAGTACAACTCAAATAGACACCTAGTATTCTATAAAAATCAATTTAAAGAAAAACAGACACGGTGTTCTGACTTGTTTAAGCCAAAGTTTGCATTGGATGTACATTCAGGGCATATTTTGCCTGTATTGTTCAACTATTTATGTCATTTGGAAGGAGATTATTTCCAGTCTCCAGCAATGTAACTGATCTTCCAAACTCACTGACAATCTGTATCACAGAAATAGAATCCCAGCAATTAGGTGATTAAGTCACTGACACAACCAACTTGATTAAATATTTGGACTCCCTTTTAAAATTTATGTTAACTAATAGTCAAGCTGTTTTGCTGTCTCTGGGGAGCATTAAGAAATGGGAAGGAAATAAATCTTAATATTAAAATATGCAAGCTGTCATAACAAGAATTTGGGGAGAAAAATAGGCAAATAAAAAAATGTGATTCAAATATTAAAAAATTGAGCCAAAACTGTACATTGCACACTTACAGAACTCAACAGAGTTACAGTGATGTACAACCTCCCTCCTGAATGCAGGGTAAGACTTTGGTTTCATTAGTTTTTTTCTGGCCAGGGAAGGCATATACATTCTGTGAGCATAGTAGAGGCGTACATTAAGCAAGTATGTTCACCCTTACATTGGAAAAGCAGGACAGTTCTTTCTGTAGTGGTACCTTTTTTAAAAAAGCACAGATAGCTGAAGTGCCTATTGTCACCAACTTCCATTCCTGAAGCAAAAAGATAGCAGAAGCATCCACTAGCAGGTAGTGTCTGAAACACAACATTAGCAGAAATGTTGAACCTGTGAATCTAAATAAGAAAATACTTTCATGGCAGCAAAAACAAGTCACTCAGAAATCTTATAAAAGATTTGCTCTGATAAATTGTTAGACTGAGTCTGAAATTGGAAGAGGTATCTCCTTTGTTGTGATGTTATTTGTTTGTGGTTATGGAAACAAGATGTTTTTCTCAGTGCTGAAACCCTTGAAATGACTGGCAAAATTCAAAGAATGAAAATACAGGTCTCAAGTGACAAATTGTATAAAAAAAATCTCACCAGCTTTCTTGGAAATTTTTCTTTGAATGTATGAGTTCAGGAAATAGTCTGACAGTTCGAAGAAAATGAACTGGACAGTATTTCTTTTTCTACCTAAGGCTTTCCCCTCGCTGGACTTGGTGGTCATGTAAAACTGAGCTGAGTGAGCGTGCTGAGGGACAGGTTTTTCTGCCCGTCCACCAAGCAGCTGCAGTGGGGTCCAGCCTTTTCCTCCCTGCCCCACAAGCAGTGCATCAGCGCCAGTCTGAAGAACCAGTGTCATCAGGATAAAGCCCTGTGGCTTTTGTGGCCTAATAAATCCTTGGTTTTATCCAGACACCCAACGGAAAGCCATCTGGGCTATGCTGGTTGCAATTTGCGTATGCCATCAAATGAGCTCAACTGAGAACAGCTTTTGATTGCTACCAGTCCTCAATATGTGAGAGGTTTTCTCTTTCCTTAACAGTTCCCCGAGTCATTCAATCCTTCTACTTTGTCTTTGGCCCTCTTTAGGGGTGTGTATGTACACTAGATTAATTTATCTTGCAGAGGTTGGCGCTCTCTGTAACATCTGCAGACCCAGAATAACACTTTGAACATTGTGTTGGAGAACCATTGAGTGCCTCTACCAGGATTGAAAGCTATCACAATTTGGTAACACACTTTCATCCATCACCTATCTATGATCTCTCATTTGCTTTCTGGTCCATGATTTCTGAGAGGTTTGTTTGTCACAGAACTGCTATTTGAACCATGGACCGACCTAACAGAAAGACAGCACTGGTTTACAAATTATTTTATGCAACAAAACCAAACATGGGTCAGAGAAGGGAAAAGAGCTTCCAATTATTATTTTCAAAGTTGACAAACAGCTTTGAAGTCTAAGTGGGCAAGTTTTTATTTTAAAGGCAATCTCAGCTAAAGATTGCCTTGTGGCAATTTTCGGTGAAACAAACATAAACAGATGCTTTGTGGTATGAATCATGCAAATCATTGGCATGTTCTTTGAAGAAGTTTGGGTCATCAGCTAGGTGACGGTGATAAGTATCTACCAAAAAGATGTCATCATCACAGTTCACTCATCTTCAGACTAGAGTGAATTGAGCTGAGTTTAAATGCAAATCCCCCATGGAGAGTAGTGTTCACATCCCTAGCAATCAGTCTGGTGGTGTGGTCTTCCTCTATGCTCCTTCCTCACAACTCCAAGCTCACAATGATTGTAGACTGTATATTCACATTTCCACCATGAAGATGTTCATATGGTTGCATACCGAGTGGCCACCTGCCCATAACTCTCTTACGAATACAGAAACTACCAAATTGGATCAGACCCACCCCTTTCAGCTCCCCGGTCCTGTTGCTAGCACATTTAAGAGCCATGTTAGAGCCCCATGGAGAAAGGAGCAACTACAGAATGAGCCTCCTCAGTACCCTCCCTTTTTATAACAATCAGTATTTTAAGGAATTTTACAATAGGAAGTTCAGTCTGGAGCATTGGGCTCATCACCCATAGATGGACATATCCTCTATGATAGTGTTTAATTACAACTCACAAATCACTTTTTTGCACTCCACTATGCTTTCGGCTATATCCTGTGACAATAAATTTCAAAGATTAATTATGAACTGCATGGAAAAAGACTTATTTTTGATTGTTTTAAACTTACTATTGGATAAGCACATTGGCAGCCCCCAATTCTGTTGTGACAGATAGCGTCTAATTGTCCCTTTTTCTTTTTTTCCACAAACCATTCATAATTTTGTAGATTTCCATTACAACACACAGAAGAGGACTCACCTCATTTCTGAAATTGAAAGTCCTAGCCACTGCAGGTTCCCTGTACAAACGCTGTTCCAGACCTCTGATCCTCATCGTACACCCTTTATTCTTTGCAATTCGACTGTGTACTGTCTGAAGTGAGATAACCGGACCCACATACAGCATTTAAGAAGCCGGAGCACTGAGGACTGATGCAGTGGCACACTGGTTTCTGGTCAGCTTGCTGTTTCTCTCCTAAGAACCCTTACAGGCTGCTTGTCTTTTCAGGTGTTACAGAGCATTACGCTGGTGTGATCAGACTTGGCTGTCTCAGAAACACCCCTGGTTTTGAGAGACACGGGCCTGGTTTTTCTAGACAGTGGAGAGCTTTCTGCTTGTAGAGCTGCCCTTAAACTTATGGTGATTGCTAATTTCAACCAAAAAGCATGAGGCCAATGTATGGCTGCAGATACAGCTCTCCTTTGTCATACTGAGACTAGAGGAGGTTTCTTGCTAATATAGTCGTAGGTGAAATACACAGCTGTCCCTGTGCACTACTGGGTAGCTCTGACCTCCTCGCCCATGGGAGAGAAGGATGCCAAAGATTTGAAGGAACAGTCCGTTTAAATTTTTTATTTCAGTTTGCACTGTAAAGCAAGTGTGTTCTTACTTGCTTTAACAAGTAAACATGTGTTTTCTGGGAGAAATGGCTTCAGATTACAATGAGAATTTGATCCTATGAAAACATTTTCTTAATTTTATTTGTTCAGAGCGCTTTGGAAAGGTGATGGAGCCCATATTCTCGACCAAATCAGCCTATCATTAACCAAATTTAACCCTTCACCCCAGTAAAAAAGAAAGGGTAATGTAAATATTGCTTAGTCTCATTTTCCATATTCCCAGTGTTATTATTTCAGTGTCACATGGGCCCTCCACATATATTTAAAGCACATACGCTGAGAGGAACCCTTTGACTCTGCCCTTTTTGTTATTTCAATGTCCAGGAATGAAATACACTGTTTATGTGACTCCAGGCTTTGCACTTGTTCATATGCTGTGTATACTGTTCGTAAGCTGAGTTTATAAAATGGAATGACCTCAGCCACCTAGTTTTCAAGCCTCAGGTCCAGATGTTGACACAAATCCTTCAGTCTGAAGCTCATTTCTTTCTTTATGTTATTGATAGATTTTATTTTAATTTTGTATTTTTTTTTCCTTGCTACTTAGAAAAAAGCATAACTAAAATTAAAGAATCTCGGTATCCAGCCTTCTCCTTCACTGAAACTCTAAAACTCTCTTAGAGGTCACAATTTCTTGCTTCCTTATTTATTTACTTTTCCAAAATATGCTTCTAAGAAGTTGTGGTTTCTCTTTGTTGCAGAAGACAGACAGAACTCCATTAGTTCAAGATACCAGGCCAGATTCTGCCCTAATACAAGACATGCGATACATTTGGAGTGGGACCTGCAAGCACCTGTATTGCCTAGATGGAGCAAACAGAAGACCCCAGTGGAAGTAACTTTTACTCTATAAAATGCTTTATATTTACAAAGTCCAAATTTCATGATGTCCCAGAATTTCCTTGCTATGCCTCCCCCCCAGATAAGGAAATGTTGTTATCCTTGTTTTATATTAAAACAATTATACTATCACATTTGCTTTTAGCTTGGGATGAATTAGAAATCAGAAATGTCTGACTCTCTAATCTGCCATTGCACCAGACCATCTAAAGCTTTCTCTTCTCTGCTCTTATATCATTATATAGGAATAAAATATTCTTTGCCTTTTTCTTATCACTTGCTTTTATCCAAATGAATCATCTTCTTTTCTTTTTTTTTTCTTCCGAGAAGAGAGCTGAACTTCTGGAATTTTTGGTTCCTCATTTGTGAAATAGACCCAGACTACCTTGGAGGAATGTTTTAATAAAATGAGTGATTTCAAGGTAGGAGGTCATGCTGGTAGGAGGTCTCGAGCTAGACTCTGGATATATGAACCTGCACGGAAGCTGGGGGAGGAAAACAGCCTGCAAGGCACAATATTTTGGAGAAGGCAGTAAAAGGTCAATCCGTGTGCACATGGCTCGGTGTTTGCCACAGGTGCAACATCTTTGTATATCATCGCCTTTAGTTTCCCAGCTTTGGCCCCAACACTTGATATGTGCTGTTAGCAGGTTGTGGAATTAACAGACAGACTCCAGGAGTAGATAAAGCAGTATAAATTGGCAGAATGAGAGTCAGGACATATCTGTGCTGGATTTCCAGGCAAAAGATACTTTGAGTAGGGGGCAAGTGGGAACAAAAAATGAATGCTTGCACAGAGCCATGACCATAGTAATGAAAAGAAGAAATCTGAGGTAAAGCTTTTTAATTTATTTCCTTTCTTTTTGTCTTGCTCTTAACACACACATGAAATTACAAGGAGTGAGTGAGACTTCGACAAAGAATAATGCCCAAAACACAGAAAGAGTGGATAACAGTTTTGGATGAATAGCCTATTCCAAGGCTGCCCAAGAGGAAAATAGAGATTTATACTACGCAGATGAGAAATCTGACACTAAAGATTCCCCAGTTAATGACAGGGTCATTTGTGAGACATGCTTCCAGCTTGTAGGAGTGAATGGTGAGCGAAGCAGTTCTAAATCATAGCTAAATGCCTCAAAATAGTGAGGGCCACTAAACTGTCCTGGGAAAAAACTGAAGACAAGAGGGCAGAACAGATGTGGGACACCAGAGATTAGGTGGACAAAAGCCACCAAGAGCTGGGTCATACCACAAACCCATTCTGGGGCCAATGAGGAGATGCAGGTGGCTGTTGAGACATCTAAAGCAGGAGCTGTTGTCACAAGGATCACCCACTGCTTCTGCTGGAGGAGAGAGGCTGCGTGCATCACTGGGCAGTATCGAAATGATCCTCCTGGGAGGAAGCCCCTGGGGGACTGCAGCCTCTGAGAGCCCAAGATGTGGCTGAAGCTAGGAATAGCCTCCCCTGCCCCGCTCCACAGGGTGCACCCATGACAGCCAAGCTGCAGACCGTTTGTTTTGGCGAGACAGTGATAAAGGAGAGGCAGGCCTGCAAAAACAGGCATCATTCATCCTCTAAGCCCAGCTCAGAGTGGGTCTGCCTGTGGCTGGGAGAAAACCATCGGGTAACCAAAGCATCTGCACTGGCCAAAAGCAGTTAAACTGAATATTGAAAAGAATTATTAATGGCTGAGGAAATGCTACCTAATAGTGCACGGAATAGCGTGCACCACTTAGTGGCACAGTATCGGGTCCTGGCTTTCCGAGACAGATGAGCCATTCAGCCACCTACCAATGCCGGACGCAGCTCCTGGCAAGTAAAGCTTGGCAGAAATGTCCCTGGGCGTCAGGCCAGGCAGAGAAGTGCTGCAGCACGAACTGACCTGCACCAGCGACTCCCAGGCATCGCGGGGGTATTGCAGACGGAGCTGCGTGCCAGAGGAAGCAGGCAGGAATGTGTCGCTGCACTCTGCAACCTCAGCACAAAGGTCAGAAGGAGAATATTAGGGCAAAATTAACCCAATGCTAATTCTCTAGATATGACGCCTGTTGATTTTTGAAGAATGTTGATTGACAAGCCCCAACCAAAAGAAGAAATCTGGCCATTTGTGCAGACAGGCAGCTGTCTTTCCTCACTCTGGAAAGCCCAGGAACAGGCATGGGGAGACCATGGTGGCCTCCTCAGTGAACCACTAGCCTCAGTCCCAATGGGACAACCAGAGCTCCAACCTGCTGCCTCAGGAGGACAATTGTGGATAAGGCAGAGCAAAATCCAGCAGCTCTGGGCATTTGCTAGCAGAGTCCCAGCATACATGCCAGCAGAGTCCCAGCATACCCAACAAGAGACCAAGACTGAGAAAGAGTTTGTATTCTCTATTTTCTTTGGGTCCATTAATTAGTCCATTAGGTCATTAGCTTTGAGTTTTTGAGCATCACTAGTATCCCAGAGAGGTCCTGATGACACATGTAATTACACCAAGCAACTACATCATTTTTTTTTAGTACTACAGTGGAAAATAAGGTACTGCCCTTACAACAACTTTTCTCTGAGGAAAATAAATAGTATTTAACACATGATGACACTGTGTTGGGAATGTCTAGGCATCTAACAAAGTACTGAAGAACTCTGGATGCTATAGAGAGTAAGGCAGCTCACGGCCACTTGTAAGGGGATAGTGCCAAAGACACTACCCCTGCTGCTTGGTAAGAGACCATCCGTGATCACAGCAGTAGGCAGAGCAGTAGTCCCAGCAGACTGTCATCAGGAGATGGACATGCAGGCAAGCCGGCGAGTATTTCTGCCAGCCAAACTGGGATGCTCAGCTGATGTACATCAAGCTGCATGAGCTGTGTGAGCATTGAATGATCAGGCCAGGAAAATACCAGCCCTAAAACAGAGTCAGAACTGACTTGTTCCATTTTAAAGACAGGAACTGCATGGCCATATTAAATTGTTACTTCTTTTTCTAAAAAACGGGCTATGTGGAGGGCATTCAAGCAAGAACTGAGATCATGAAACACAAGATACATTTTCTCAGACAGTAGGTTGTAATGCACTGCAGCAAAATTCAAATGATTCAGTATCATGGGAATCTGAGCACAAGACCTCTTCCCCTGGGTACCTACAAAACAAGTGAAAGGCAGGAATGACAGTAAAGAGCCAGGAGCAAAAACTGCACAGACAAGAAGAGATGTCTACTTGGAAATGCTGTGCTCTTGCAGCAACCCTCCCAGGGACTAAACACCAGCTCAGCAAGAGACCAGTGAACAGGAAAATCAAGACCCCAGGGTAAGCTGACAGGCTGTCAGCCGCTACAGGCATGACGATCCTGGGATAGACCAGCAGCTCGCAACAATAAAGGGAGCCAAGGGTAAAGCCACTATAGGACAGTGACCGAGTGGAAGACCAACCATCAGGCAAAAGGCAACAGTGTGATCTGCAGCGAGACATGGGGCATAGCTGGTACTCAGGGCAGCAGTGGAGATAAAACTGAAGACAGATCAGCAGAAGGCAGCTGGCAAGCACACAGGAGAACACGGAAGACATAGCAAGATCTCAGGAATTAACTGATTTGACACAGGAGTGCGGGGGAAATGAGTGTCCCAGGAAGCCAAAGGAGCAGCAGGGCACCAGCCAGCAGGACTCAAGCAGCCAGAGGCTTGTAAAGCCCCATCAGTAGCAATAATACAAACAAGATGTGGAAGGCTGGACTGAAGGGGAGCACACTTGAAAGACAACAAGGCTTGAGGTACTGCTGGGCAGTAGCAGTAAAAGTCAGAGCCCGGTTCAGGCTATGCAGAGGTAACTACACGCTCACCAATAGCTGCCAACATGGCGACAATAAACAGCTAAGAGGAGAGATTAACGACCTTCACAAGTCTTGGAAGGAGCATGCGTGGCCACGGCGAGGGGCTTGGAGGGGGCACCAGGAACTGCATCTGCGTTTGCTTGGCTCGAATGGCTGCGGCGGTTCAAGTTTTACAAGTGTGGAGTCCTTTCATGTTGTTGTCCAGCGCCCAGAACATGAAACACTTGAGGTGAAATCCTGCCCCCACTGAAGTTAATGGGAATTTTGCCGTGAGTCTGGTTTCTCTCTGCTCACACTATCTGGTATAAGGAAAGACAGATCCCACCTCAAGAGAGAGGGAGGGGGAAAAAAAGGAGGCAAAGAAAAGTGTTAGTGCAACTTTGCTGGTGAGCATGTGCCAGGGGCGGAGGGACAGGGCTGGTGTCCCTTACCGCTGGGGATCAGGGCTTGCTGAGCTGAACAGAGAGAGGGAGCAGGACTGAGAGGGCAGGAAAACCCTCAGCACAGAGGGAAGGAGATGAAGGAGGGAGCTGGCAGGACAACAAAAGAGCAAACTCAATTAAAAGCGGCAGCAAGGAGCTCCCAAACGGCAAGGGGGGACCATCTCCATAGGGCAGGAGGGCATGTAGGAGCAGGCCATCAAAAAGGCACCTCAGTAGCGCCAGCAAAGACAACAGAGTTGGGAAAAGCATGGGGACAGGTTTCCCTCAATGCCTTGCTGGTATCTTAGTTTTGCTGCTGCATCGGCAGGGCAAAACGCACTCCTCCTGTACTGCTGGGGTGGGGAACTTCAGGATTTTGAAAAATGAGAAACGGGTAAGTTTATTTCTTCATGGTCATCATGGAAGGAAGGCAACAAAAGTTGTATTTCATCAGGAGACCTGAATCCTATGAGTTAGTAAAAAGCAAGTGGCAGAAGCAAGGAGATAGGAAGATCCTGCGCAAAAGGTAGTTTAGTATCTGGAAGTTGTGTAAGACGCCGCTAAAGGAAAAGTAGCAGCTGCATGCATCTGAGCTGTGCCAATTCCTTTGACTCAAGCAAGCAGTTTTCATTATATCTTTGGAAGAGAGACTATGGAAGACACAACGAAAGACCTTGCAGAAGAGGTCCTTTCCTTTAACTGAAACCTACAATTGTGATACATACAATTCCTGATTGTCACAGTGCTGAAAGTGCTACAAAAAAATCAGAAAGAAAGGAAATTCCCACAGTAGAGCTGCCAGTGACAGATGACAGCAGTGCTGAGAAGGGTAGAAAAAGAGCCAGAGCAAGAGAAGTCTGCGGGCAGACCTGCTTAGGGATTTTTTTTCCCCTTTGGCTGGAATGTTTTCTGATGGGAAATGCCCACTTGACTGTATCGACATTTCCCTTTTTAATTTCCTTCAAGAATGCATGTCTGAAGCCGGTTGCTTGCCTAGAAGCCTTTTGCTCCTCTCCAGCCAAAATGAATTTCCCAGGAGGCTGCGATGACTGAGTCCAGCATCTGCCCTGCAGGACCTGGCAGCGGTGCCAGGGGCCCCGTCCCACCGCCCGCAGCATCAGCGCTGGGGCAGGGGGCTGGGCTGGGCCACCACGAGATCTTGGCAGAGGGAGTGGGCAGGCACCGAGGAAGCAGAAACCTTTCAGTTTTCACTCTCCTCGTTCACGTGGAAAGTAATTTCTCGGGTAAAGACTGTGATTTCTATGCTCTTTCCCCCTGGACATGGAGAGAGCATCCTCGGTGCAGAACCAGCTCCCAGTGCCTCGTGGCTGCTGGGCTATTGTGTGTCCAACTGGTAGCCTGAACCCTGCCTGTCTCCATGCAGCCTCAGCTCATTCCTCTGCATCGCCGCAAACAGTTGTTCTCAGCTCATCGGGCTGTCGTGAGGCCTAATTACCGAGTGTTTATGAAGAATCTCATTCATTAGAGGAGCTTGAGCTATATAAGTGCATATTATCATTTAGGATACTTCAAGATGAAAGGCACTTAAGTGCTTGACAAACTGAGAAAGCAAATGTATACAGGAATCACGCCGTTCGCCTCTGAAACGAAGCATCTGGGCTGAGACGTAACAACCGTTTCAGGCGGCGGCGTAAGGCGAGAACGCCCAAACCCCCGAGGTTCAGCTAAATGTCCCGAAGCAGCAGCAATGCCGCTGCTTGGGGGGCCAGCTAGGGTGGGGGGCTGCCAGATGGACCCTGGTACTGGAGATGGGGTCCCCACGCAAGGAGTCTGAGCCGAGGAGTGGGATGGCTCCAGCTGGGCGCTGCTGGGCTGCTGGGCTCCTGCCAGAGGCTCGCACATCTCGAAGGATACAGCCAGCAGGTTTGCAGCCGAAAGCTTCCCCTTGTGGCTCTTTCCCCAGGAGAAGAGGAGAGGGGAGGAGGACAGGGATGGGAGAGGTTGTGCGCCATGAGTCTGCGCCAGAGCAGGTCACCAAGGAGGGGCAGGAAAAAAAAAATCTGCAGTGCAAGTTCGGGGCAGGAAAGATTCATCGAGCCACCCTTTTTATGGCTATTTTGCATGCATAACTTTGAGCTGAAATAAATACCAGTGGATTATTTAAGTCCCCTCCAACAGGTCCTGTAGACTTTCAGAGGTATTAGCAATGTGCCTTCAAGGAGTGCTCTGTTTTTCTGTGATAAATCCGCACTACACCATGCCTCCCACGTACACAAGTACTCCATTTCTGCAGCAAGTGGAGATAGCAATGAAGAGGCCTGGAAGAAAACCAGAAAGTAGATTACTGAGTACTGTAGACCATTTAAAACACATGCTGTATTGAGAATGAAGCTTTCTAGAGTGTCTTCATGAGCTACATCCTTGGTTTTGATTTGCCCAAGTTAGAAGTCTTGAAAAGTATATATTCAATAACATTTTTGCCAAGCTCCTAAACAGGGTAGGATTAGTATGTATTACTAAATTTCTTTTTTTTGTTCAGTTTCTTAAACTGTGTACATCATCCTGATATTGAAGCACAGAGTGAAAAATATACTGGGCTATATCTTGAAGACTCATTAGGGAAACAAAAGTTGGCAGAAGACTTCTTAGGTACTTTCTAAGTTGCTGAGCCCTAAACTATGTGTGGCAGTACACAAAGGCTGAACCAAAGGACTCCACTCAGCTGACTTGTATATTGTTTCTTAAGATATGGGACAAACTGTTCCATATTCACCACCTAATAATCATGGGGCTCTGTATTTCCCGAATGCCAGTGCTCCGATTTATGTTTTAATCTGGAGCTCATCTATTTTTCTCTCATTAATTGCACTCTCAGAGGAGATCTTACCATTTGCACTGTCCACCTGTGCACGATTGCTCGTTTTTTGCATCCTCTGCTCTCCTCTCCCCTCCTATTGACCTCTTGGCTTGAGTCACATTATTACCATAACTTCTAAGAACATGTATGGTCAAATCCAAAAACCTTCATTGGCTATTTTAGCCAGGCTATCGTGTATTTTGGGCTGTGGCTCTATTTTACTTTTTTCACTAAATCTTTCCTCTCGCAACAAGAGCAGATGTAAGTTGTTCAAAACATTTTGTAGGGTCTAGACCAATTCTTTTTGGTTTGGGAATTATAAATAATTAAATTCAACTGACAACACTTTGTAAGTCAGTAGAGCTTCATGATCTTTGAAAGGATCAGGAGGGCTTTCCTCTTTTAACAAACCCCGAGGTGTGCGAGTCCCACATGGCATAACCCATGCTGAGCTGAGTCTTGGGCTGAGCAGGGGAGAGCGTGGGGATGAAAACCCACTGTGCAGGACAGCCAAGGGTCTCCTCCCAGCTTCTGCCTTGCACCAAAGGGCTTTGGCCTTTGGCTGTCATGTCCCCCATTTTTATCGTCCCTGTGGCATCCTCTGCTGCCTCTGAGATGCTCTCACCAGCCATTGCAGTTATCTTCCTCTATAGCCGTAGCACGAAGGGACTCTGTTTGTGCTTGGTGCATGTGGGGGCCGTTAGTTATCTACAGGACCACACATGAGCAAGACAGCAGTTATCAGCAGGGCACCTTGCAGCTCACCAGCCAAGCAGAAATTTAGCCTAAAACAATAGTTAACATTTGCTGGCATCTGTAGTCTACTTACATTCATATGTCTTGAAAGAGACTCTCAACTGGGAGTCTGGAGAGTCTTAAAACTTCCTGAGTCCTTATACTGCTGGACATTTGCGCTCCAGGTGACTCCCAGGAGAGGCATTTTCCTTTCTGCACCTCTGAAAATGAAACTGTTTTTACTCATATTGCTGCATTTAGGACAAAAAGTGTTGGCCCATGCTGATAAAGACACACCAAGCTGTTCTGATACTGATATGACATTAAGAAATCAGTATTACTGAATGCCACTTTTATGTGAATTTAAGGTTACATAAAAAGTAAACCGACCTTATGCCATGCTATATAAAACCAGACTGTTTAAGAGTGTAGCACAATACAAGGAGGCAGAGTCTAACTCATGCAAACATATGGATGTGTCTTTTATATTTTATTCATATTTTCTTATGAAAAATCAGTGATTTAGAGGATCTATTATAAAAAGGATCTCGTGATGCAACTGGTACCTGCAACTGCCTGAGGCAGACCTGGAAGTGTGGGCATGCAGCACCTCTCTCAGCAATGCCCTACACAGGCAGGGACTCATTCTGAAGATGACTGAACCTCCAGCATCATTGACATCGAGCTTAATTCAGTTGTATGGTCAAATAGAGTTAAATTTCAACAATTTAGGATTTCTCGCAGCCCAAGGTTGAAGCTTTTGACAACTTCAGCATCATGTAGAACAGTTCCTGAACACGTACAAGGTGGACATAGAAGAAATATGATGCCCCCCTGAAATATGTAGACATTAGTAAGCAAGTCTCTGTGAACAAAGAAGAAAGTGAAGAAAGTGAAGGAAGGAAGGAAGGATAAAATCAAAAATCAGACAAAAGGCAAAACCGAGGCAAGATAATAGGGCCGAGGCAAATTTACAATTGGTGTGCGATGCAGTATTGAACCCCTAAAGCTCTATAAAGTCCTGAAAGTCCGAAAGTATAGAGCTGAAGGCACAGGCTGAGTCGACTCTTGATAGCACTGCTGAAGCTGGAAGATATCTAACTCAGCCTTTAAATGTTGACTATTCTGAACAGAGATATGAGAAACACACTTTATCTAACACAGAGCTTGATCTGGTGTGCCAGCTTCAAAAGAACAGCTGCTGCAAGTGCGTTTCCCAAGGACTGATTAAACATTGGAAGGAAATTTCCAGAGTCAGAATTTACATTGTGGAGAAGTATCTTCAAAAATAAAACACAGCCCAAGTTTAACAGAATGTTTCTGTACCAGCTGCTTCTGGAAACACTCGCTCCAATGCAGAAAATATTTCTTAATAATATGCTGAGCTGTTGCATAAGAACAGGAGAGGGATATTAAGTAGGCAGAAAGTCAAAACGAAGTAGTCTCTCTTTCTTTATCCAACAGATACACAGGAGGGAAACAAGCACCAAAAATTGATAATGAGTGAATGAAATGTTAAAAGTTTTTCTTCAGTGGTAATAAAAGAAATGTTATCCCATGCTTCTCATAGAGGTAGGAGTAAGGAAGGATCAAGAAGGGAGGTGGTGAATGTAAAAACCATTCCGCATCCCTTGGGGAAACCAAAGAAACCCAGAAGTGGCAATGGGGCTAGGTCATGTCATGGTGAGGGGAGGGAGGAGAAAGGACTTCATCCTGGTGCACCCTCTAAGGCTTCCCTCCTTTTCCAGGACCAAGATGAGTAGGATAAATTCACATACAAGTCCGTGAAAGTTGCATCCTTTTTGTGTTTCCTTCAATCCACCTTCATTTACTTTATTTTACATGGATTTAAATGTGTATATGTCTTACACGTCAAGAGGCTGAAAGATGGTACAAGCCAAAGCAGCATGTAAATCATGCAATTAATTTTCTTTTTGTCAGGTGAGCCCAAGAAGTAAAGAGGAGTCTAATTTAATTTAATGGGGAGTCTAATTTAATTTAATGGGGTCTAAGCTACGCTGCTATCGTACAGACACACTCTAATCCTGCCCAACGTTTCTCCAATCAGTGCTGGTATAAGCGCTCCTTGGGCACCTCTCTTCAGCACGACCAAGGCTGATAGGTCTTGAAAGTAACAGAAAGGGACACTTTTCCTAAAGAAAAGGATTTTTAACTTTTACTGCCCCAGTGTATTGCATTAGAAAATCTGTGAATATATTCAGTGAAAGCAGGAGCTAGAAACCAGCCTCCCTGTAAGGCAGACCCTGAATGAGACCCTCTTCTAATAGATTAACAGAGGAGTTTGCTTTCTACCACAGGGTCAGAGCTTGTCAACTCATTTATGGAGTGACCCCAGGAAAGCAGACCTTCCTGCCTTACACACACACACATTTGGGGAAAAAAAATCAAAAAGGGGGAAAAAAAAAAAGACATCTGTCAGGCTGTGCTTAAGGGCAGGCCATTTTCTGTGCTGCAGCTTCCTTCTGCGCTGCGAGCACGCCGAGGGTTCGGTCACGGCAGAGAAGTCAGAGGCTCCCGATGGCAGGAGAGGGACTGGCAGGGCTTGCTCTTCCCCACCCGGGGAGAAAGAGACTTTTCCAGGGGCACCCTGCGG
>NW_009227030.1:0-643 GCF_000690835.1 Fulmarus glacialis | reverse complement strand
GTTGGGGCACTCAGAAATCCACTGGGCTGCCCAGAGCTCCTTTGGGACCCCTAGACCCCCGTTGGGCCACCTAGATTCCCACTGGGCCACCCAGATCCCTTTTAGGACCCCTTGAACCCTATTGGGCCACCTAGATCCTCACTGGGCCACCTAGATCCTCACCAGGGCTCCCAGAACCCCTTTGGGCCACCTAGCTCTTCATTGGACCACTTAGAACCCAGTCGGGCCACCTTGATCCTCACTGGGCCACCTACAACCCCATTGGTCCTCCCAGAACCCATTTGGGCCAGCTAGATGCCCATTGGGGCAGCTAGATCCTCATTGGCCCAGCTACCACCCCATTGGACCACCTAGATCCCCATTGGACCAGCTAGATCCCCACTGCACCACCTAGATCCTCACTGGGGTACCCAGAACCTGATTGGGGCACCCATGACTGGGGTGGGGGCACCCATGACCCATTGGGACACCCAGACCCCCTTGGAGCACCTAGAACCTGGTTGGGGCACCTAAGACAACGGTTGGGGCACCCATGATTGGGGTTGGGGCACCTAGAACCTGGTTGGACCACCTCGACCCGGGTTGGGGCACCCATGGCCAGGCTTGGGCACCCAAAGGGGATGGGGTAACAGCGGTGGCCCCC
>NW_009227029.1:3148-6958 GCF_000690835.1 Fulmarus glacialis | reverse complement strand
CCCCACCCACCCACCCTTTGGAGGGGAGATCGGCTCCTCTCAGCCCCCAAGAGAAGGTCCCTTGGGATAGTCCAGCCTCAGGCCCACCACCCTGAGATGAAAACTGACATCTAGAGCCTAAAGACAGGACTCAGGATTCAACCCATTGCTTGCATCCAGCATGAACCAGATCATCTCTCTGTTCCTCCAAGAGCAGTGAAATTTTAGCTCATTTGCCATCGCTGCAGACTAATGTTTTTTCACTAAAAAGACCGTGTATTGCTCTGCTTGCAAAGAGGGTGCAGAATGCACAGACAGGTACAGGGGAACCCAGAGCCCCAAAACGATCCCAGCTGGAAAGGGGCAGCGACCGTCTCATCATGGTGACATGCTGCTGACCACAGGTCCTTTCCATCCATGGGCTCCCAGGAGCTCAACACCAGCAGCTTAAAAATACAACTTGCACTCTATTTAACTTAAATGCTCTGACCGCAGATCAACTCCTGGTTTAAATGTTCATTGGTGCCACGATGGGACCCGTGAGCCATCCAGTAAGTGGGTTGGGAGCTTCATCCACCGCTGTGAAGCACACCTTCAGCTCAAGGGCCACTTCGTATCACCTTTCGGCCATGTTCCCCAATTAATGCCAGCCATGGAGCCTGCATCTCTTACGGCAACAGTAAACCCAAAAGGGACTTTCCCCCGCTTTTTCCCAAAGCCTCGCCAGCGGTGAGCTAAATCCAGATCTGTTCTTCACACCCACCCATGAGCCAGGGCAACCAGCAAAGATTCATCAGCAGGAGGAGCCACGTTCCTCTTGCTTTGAACATGAAAGCAGCCCAAAGGGGAGTATTTTGTGGGGGAGGAGAATATTCATCACAAAAAAACCCAAAACATGGAGTGGCAAACACTGCCTTCAGCCTCCCTGATGCCAAAAGGGCTCCTGTGTACAGGGTTAAGGATGGGGCATTACCCAAACCAGGGGGGAGAAAGGTTTTTCTTCTCAAGTCACCTCTCAAGAGGCCTCTGTCCACTCAACCTGCGGGATACGAGTGTTCACCTGCTCAGCTTTCCCTCTGGTCTCCACACCAGCGTATTTGGGGTTGGCTCTTACACACACGGCCATTTAACCTGCTGTTTACATAGTTAATATTCCACTAACGCAATGCAAGACACACACAGCACTAAACCAGTAAACAAACAGCCCCGTTTCCCAGCTGGAGAAACCCTCCATCTCTCTTGATGTGAGATCCTGCACCGCTGTCACCTTTGGCATGAAATATTCCTGAAATAAGTTGGCCAAGAGGAACGTTTTGGGGAGACCCAATGGCAGCAACTGAATGGCAGCCCCTCAAAACTGCAACGAACTGTGGGAGGTCCCTGCTGCAGGGCTGCAGGAGGAGTATTTTGGATGCCACTGAACGCAGGTGCTGGGGAGGGGAGATATGACACTGGGTGCCCACAGGGGTTTGCTCTGCAGCAACAAGACCTGGAGGTGAGGATGCTCCTTCAGCCTTCCTACACCATTAACTCTGCAATCAAGAGATGCTGGATGCTCCCATGATGTGTTTTATGTCAGAAGCCAAATTTTTTTAGGTTAACCTTTGGAGGGCAAACACAGAGCAGCCAACAGCCCTAAGGAGCCAAGTAATGTTGGCTGCTTCTTTGAGCAAGTTATCAGTAGCCCAAGGAAAGCTTGGTCTTCTCAAGTTCATGGTTATCACGTGAAAACCTCATGGATTCACAAGTTGAGTCCTGGGCTCCTGATGAAGGATGGCACCGCGTGTGCCCATTTTACAGATGAGAAAGTTCAAGAGTGAACTGGAAAAACGATGTTCTCTTGGTCTGCAGCAAAGCAGGGAATGGAGCCTGCTCCCAACCATCCTTCCTCCAACAGCCACCATCACATGTGGCAGTTTCCACCAGGCACGCACCAGCAGCAGTTTCTGCAAAACCCTGAAAAGCCTCTAAAGGCCCAAACTCACCAAGAAATGAGCGATAACCACAGCACAGCAACTCCATGGATAATCAAGATTGGATATTCCAAAACACCTAAAAGGACCCAATTCTCAGAGCACAAGTGAGTTGCCAGAGAGGTTGGAGAGCCCCATGCCGCTCCTCCCAATGCTGGAAAAGCTCAGACCCGGATCACAGATCAATATCTCCTTTCCCACCACGGCACTGTCAGGAACAGCGATGCCTTGGAAAGGGAGCAGGAGCGCAGGAGTATGAGTGAACACGTCATAAGCAGGAACTCAATTTTGCCCATCATTATCGTTGGCTTTAACAAATAGCTTCTGGGGATGGCAGGTACTTTATTAATTTTTCACGTGTGCAGCATGGAGGATGATTGAAGAAATCACTGGCCTGTTGAATTGTTTGCCTCCGTGGCCCAAAATAACTACCCATTTATTTTTAAAGAGCAGTATGCATCAAATCCTCAAATTGAGGCGACGGGGCCGGAAGGACATGCCACACGCATCCATGGCACCAGTGCCTGGGCAGAAGGTTTCAGCCCCTTTCTCCACATCAGGAAAAAGCTGGGTCCAAGTCTCCCACTCGCACTTCAGACACGGGAAAACTGAATAAAGGGATTTTCCACCCTATTGGGTTTCTTCTGGCAGGCACGTTCCTGGTGACCCCGCTGGACTCGTTGCCCACCATGCCCGAGCTTTGGTCTGCGTGAAGCCCAGGGAGGGTTTGGGCACCTCAGCCTCAAATAAAGCCCCTGGCCTTGGACTTTGCCACGCATCCCTGATGCGTGGGGCAGTGAGGATCTTCTGGGTGATGTTAGGACAGAAAAAACTGCAACGTGCACATCAGGAACCAGATAACCTCAGAAGGTGCTTCTCTCTCTAACAGTTTTTCTGCAAAAGCACAGCCACAGGAGATACCAGGCACAGCCTCGTGGTACTGCAGCGCCTTGCTGAGTCCTCCAACACCCTTCCAACACCTGAGCAAGATGTTTGCCACATCCCTGAGCCCTCCTGGAGTCCTCTGAGGTCGGCAGCGAGCTAAGGCCAGCTCAGGCACCCACATCCCCATTGGAGCTGGAGCTCCTCTCCTGTCCCAGTGGCCACAGTTGCTTGTGGAGGGGCATTCAGGATTCGCGTTTCGCCCTCCCATGGGATTGCTCCGGGAGCACAGGAAACACCCAAAGCAGGAGCTGACACACAAGGACTTGTGCGACCAAAAAAACCAGGGTTAATCAGCCCTCCCGAGGAAACGCCATCGGGGCTGTCAGCCGGGTGTGTTGGGGGTGATCTACCGGCGGGGCTGCGCGGGCGAGAGGGAGCATCCAGGCCAATGACACCCGCCGGACGGGACGTCTCCTCCACAGCTCTGCTTCGCAAAGACATCCCTGGGGTTCAGGAGAAGGAGTTTCTCAAGTCACACAACCCCAGCAGAAATTACGCGAGGCAGCTTCAATATCCCCATCCTGTAGGCCCCTACATATGATCTTTTTTTGTGTTGTTTGTTTTTTTTTTTAAGCACTGTCTCCATTCTTTGTGGTTGCCGAGAGTGTTTTCCATATGAGCAGCACTGGAGACTCTTCCAGAGCCTGCAGCCATCCCACACTGGAGCCTGCTGAGCAGCCAAGCGAGACCTGCAAAACCCCAACGCAGGCTACAAGCTGCCACGAGGACCACGTGGGCAGTAATGGATCTACCGAGGACTTACGACAAAACCACTGCCAGGGAGAGGCAAGGCTGGGAAAGGCGGCACAGAGGGATGGAGCTGCAGCAGCAACGTGCCACGGCCGAGGGGACACGGGGACAGAGAGTGAGAGCAGCCGGCTCCAGCGCTGCCAGCGCTGCCGGGCTGGGGCAG
>NW_009227029.1:0-3056 GCF_000690835.1 Fulmarus glacialis | reverse complement strand
CTTCGGCAGGGAGCTGGCTCTTCCCATGTGCGCTCACCCGCCTGCTTCATGGAAAACCTTTTTTGTTTGTTTTCTTTCTTTTTTCTTAATTTAGAAAAAAGGAAAAGGGGAGGGAAGCAACTTTGCAATTCTCCAGGGACCCAGGACTCCTCGTGCCCATCCCCAAAGCAGGGTTAAATTGCTGAGCAGTCTGAAGAGAGCTCTCCGACAGAGCCCGAAAGCAGAGGAAATTACCTCCCCCTGCACACACGCTTCCTCCCGCTCCCCGGGGACAGCAGAAGAGACCCGGGGGTGCATCTTCTACCTGCCATACACGTGCACCATAAATAACGTGATACTATTTAAAAGCAGGTCCTGTGCAACTGTCTGCTGCACGTCAAGTCACGCCGGGCAGCGGCACAGGCCGGTGCCTGCCTCCCCCTCGGCGAACAAGGCCCATGCTCTGTGCAAACACGATGGGCTCGTGCCCAGGGCCATGCACGCCGAGCCTGGCAGCTACGTGTGGCCACGAAGGCGGAGCTGCCCTGTCCAAACACGCCCGGGCGTGGGCTGCGGTTTGTGTGGCAGAGTCGTTTGCATTGATCTTGCTTTGCCACCGTAGCATGGTGGGGTAAATCAGCGTACGGTAGCATCACCTGATTGATGGAGGCAGGTAAAGACACTGATTTCCTGGCTTGGGAGAGAGAAACAGCAATTGCCACCTTGAGCGGGCTGGGTTGCAGCACAGGTAGCTCAGCTGTCCCACGCCTGATGCAAAGACCCAGGTCTCTCTTCCAAAGAGACCTCCAGAAATGCGCTGCTGAAAACACAGCAAATGCTACACACTGCTGCACAACACCACTCCCTCCTCCTCCTCCCCGCGTCCCAGCCGTGCTTTCCCTCCCCTTCCCACCCTGTTCCATCAGCTGCCGGCCGCAGAGGGGTCCTGCCAGCTGACAGATGAAGCTTCAGGTTAACAAATCCAATTTGTCAGACACAAAAAGCCAAAGCATTTCATTTCTGCTGGCTTTTTCTTTATGAAATTGCTCAGACGTTCAAGATGTGAAATGTCACTGTGTCACTTCGTGGCAGCTGAGGGCACAGAGCTGGAAAAGTCGGGAGAAGCTCTCCGAGAACTACCCCTGCTCAGCTTGAAGGGAAGGGGGGACGGAGCAGATGGGGCCACCGTCACTGCTGGGGACAAGGGGGCCATCGGCCCACACCTCCCCCAGCTGCAAGCCCAGTGCTCCCAGTCCCACAAGCTCTCAGCAGATCGCAGAGGGCTGTTAACGACCAGTGCTAGAGCTCGAGCACCCACTCGTGCTTGGAAACAAGCCCCTTTTGCTCTCTTTGGCCCCAAGCCCCTCCACCGCACTCCCCTCGACTCAGGGGCCAGCTGGAATCATCACATTTCCCTGAGCTTCCCCAGCTCTCTCTGACCACCCTGGGGGAAGACAGGGCTCGTTCTGCTCCTGCACTCACCCGAGGCAAAAAACCGCAGCCACGATGCTTAGCCAAGCCCTTGCATCCAAAAAGCACATATAATCAACATGCATGACAGCAGATCTGCCCCAACAGCCGAGAAAGAGCAGTGCTGCAGGCTGCCCACAACAGGGCGGAAAATCTGCTGCAAATCCCTCCCCAGAGAAGGGCAGGAGTTGGCACCCCTAAAGGGTTTGTGGGACAACGCTTGCTCAGAGCCTGCCAGCAACGCCCCAAGCAGCTCCCTGTGCCCCCGCGGAGACACAGACCGGTTCTCAGGTGCCTCATAGCCCCCGGGACGCCGCTCCGTTTTACTGCAAACAGTAAAAGCAACAATGAATAAAGCCAAAAGGTTTTTCCTACAGCCACTTGGGGCATCTGCCATTTGGGTAGGACACAGCGGCAGCATCAGAGGCACCGCAGAGCCCGTTTGTATCCCACCAGGAGCAGGGAAAGCTCCGGCACACGCCGGTGAAGCATGCAACGGCGCTTTGCCACAACCTCTACCTCCCCCGAGCCGGGTCCCGGAGCAGGGATGTCCGGAAGGGTTTCTGCTGTGTTATCCCGCAAGCGGTGCTCAGGGCACCCTGCCTCCAAACCAGAGGGATCCAAAAGCTGCGTCAGCACAGCAGGAGCCGGTCACAGAGGCCACGGACAGAGACAGGGCTGCGTTCCCCGCTGGGTCACGCCGCGGGGCAGGGAGCCAGAGCTGCAGCTCCCGGGCACCCCCCCAGCCGGGAGGGAACCTGAGACCTCCCCTCATGGGTGAATTTACTGCTGGGAACATACAGTTACAGACCGGCCGATGCTGGAGGCGAGGCAGAACAGGACACCCCGCGGCGCGAGGCCCAGCTATGCAAGTTATGAAAGCGCCTGAAAACAAAGACGGTTGGTGTCCATCTATCCCCAGGGCCGGAGCCACCAAGCTCACCGCCGGCAGCTTTGCTGCAGACCCTGCTCCAGTTGTGTGTTTAGTTGCAGGAGGCTGGGGAAAAGATGAGCTGCTGCAGGTTTCTGTGCATCAGCCCCAGCCTTATCTCAGGGCTGGAGCTTTCCCTTATGTTGCAAGGCTGACGCTGGCCCAAAAGGCATCTCTGCTCACAGGCACCCGCAGGGGGTCAACAGCCGAGGTCAGCTGCAGTCTCCCATCCCTCCCGCCAGCCTGCACGCAGGACGTTACGGTGATGTCGCACGGTTGGTCAAAGTCTCAGGCTCTGTGCAATGCCCGAAGCACAGCGACGCGATGCAGCAACGTGGGAGCCACACTGGGATTTCACAGTCCTGTCCTAAAATGCCAAACCCCCATCCCAGAGTGTGGCGTGGGAGAACAAAGCCGCCTTCCCACGCCGGCCCGCCATGCTCCCCGGATGGTTCCTGCTCCCAGAAGCAGGAAGGGACCAAGAAGATGTGGAGCAGGGATGCTGCTGCGGTTTGCCTCTGGGGCATATGGAAAAACAGAAACCAAGAGAAGCACTGCCAGGAGGGCCTGATCCAGGCAGCGGTGAGCAGCCAGAGCCCAGGAGCAGAGAACAGGGAGACACGTCTTTGGTCACCCTTGGCTGAGCAGCGGCCGCCTGCCCTGTGCCTGGTGCTGC
>NW_009227028.1:43274-46023 GCF_000690835.1 Fulmarus glacialis | reverse complement strand
CGCTCGCCGGCAGCCCGGGGCCCCCGGGCCGCTCCTGCTGCCCCGGCTGGGGAGCCCTCTTCTGCCCCGGCGGGGAGAGCGCCCTGGTCGGGATGCCGAGAGTGGGAGGTGGAGGTGGAGATGGTGCCATTAGGGGAGGAAAGATGCTTCCCTTTGGAAAAATAAGAATGTGTTATTGTGCTGGCAGCGCGCGGGGTTGAGTTAAGGGAAAGGCAGGTAACAGCTTTGGGGAGGGTAATTCCCGCTGCTGTGAATAACAATAATTTGCTGCGTTCGTGAAAACAAGCGGTGTCAGGTGTGGAGTTAGTCCTCGAATACCGGCGGTTCAAAGTTACGCAGTACATCTCTGTATGTATTTTGTTGCCACTCTGCCCTTTTAACTGGAAGGCTTGCTTTGCTTGTCCAGTTTCAGGCTGAACTCTGGCTGTGTTCTCTGAAAGATCACGATGCCTTGTTCTTGACACCGATTTTCTGTGGCTGGCTGGAGTCCTGTTGAATTAAAGCCCGTGAGCCCTTTCATTTGTGCATTGATTATGTCTTTGAGAGTGTTTTTTGTAGTGATTAACTTAGCTATACCTTGTTCCAGCATCTTGTGTTTGCTTTGTTTTCAAACTTTCTTAAAACGTGACATTTGTTAGAATACAAATATTAGGAGAATATATTTCTGTGTAGTAAGTTCTAAGCTTCTTAAACTTTGGCTTCCTTTGAACTCCGTGACTCACTGTTTGAGAAATGCTAGCCAGTTTGAACAGCAAACTGCAAATATTGAAAACTGAACAGCAGCAGTTGTTAGAGATAATTGTGTACCTGGTGTATTATTTTAATACGTTTCCTGTAAATTGTTTAAACAGTCTACTTAAAAAAAAGAAAAAAATTGAAATAGTCTTGAAGTTCTGGGTTGTCTCACAGTTGATTCTAGCTGGACGGAGAAAGGGGAGCCCAGGCACCTCTCCGTACAGTCAGTTGCAAATCTGGCCCTGACACTTGCATTACTGGATTCGGACAATCCTGGAGCAAATTTGGCTCATGTCATCACATTTTTATTTTTAGGAGACAAAACGGTGAATCTAAAAAGTGCTTGAAAACTCTGTTGCCGTGTTTACATTTAACAAAATTTTAAAAGAAAAAAGCTCCTAGCCACGCAGGTTAAGTGAGCTGTGAACCTGTAAATGTCTCCTGGCAGCTTTTGTTTTACGTGTTGGACAATTAAGTTTTTTCTCACAGAAGGTTTTACTTGTTAGGATTCTTATTAGGAAGACAGTTTTTGTTTCTTTCTTACTGCGTCTTGAAGGCTGATAACCTGCTTCTGCCTCGAGGTAATTCGTTAACAAAGGTGTTATCAGCTTAATGATACATAGATAGTCAGAGTAATTGTTCGTTGTGTTCTTAGTCTGCTGTTTTAACAAAACTGTTTGGTTTAAGAAAAAGTTCAGGCATCTAGTCCATATTGATAAAGTCCATGTTCAACTAACTTGTTGAAATAATATACTTGTTCTGTAAAGCTCAGACAACTTCTGCGTTCATCTTGGGTATGTTTAAATTGAAAAATTGAGCCGAATTTTTTCTTATTCTTTCAAGCAGTGTCTTAACTGATCTCAGAGTTTGCACTACAGTATCCCAAACCTTTTGCTATTTAAAAAAAAAAATAATTTCAGACTGTGTGTTCACCCTGCTCACTCTGGCTGTTTTTGATTAAAGAGCCAGTAGATTAAATTAAAGAGCCAGTAGATTAATTTAGATGTTGTGAGGGGTATGACTCTAGTTCCCTAGTCTCTGTTGTCCAAACATAAATTCACATTAGAGAATTTAAAATCCTCCGTTTGCAGGATGGCATTGTGGCTTACTTTAATTTCAGTAGCTGTGTCAGGTTTGTAATTGGAAAGTCTTGAAGTCTATTAATTCCTGCCTTGTTGCTGGACTATGTAACAAGAGAGGTTGTGATGTATTTAACTTTTTCCTAAAAAGAAAATCGGCAACCTTGTTCACGTAAGCAGTTAAGAAACTTTAAATGGTAAATGGAAGGCTTTGTGTTATAAATGTTGGCATGTGTGATAAATGTTGGCTTTTTAAATTCAGTTGTCTTGAAATGTAATCTTCAAAGGAGAAGCTCTTTTCTTACAGATGAAAGTAGTGGTCAACAGATGATCAAATTAAAACAAAGCAGAGGAAAATACACAAGACAAAACAATTGCTGAAAGAATACTCTCGGGGCTACTTGGACTCTGTATCTTTTTTTTTTTTTAAAACCTGGACTTTGTTTTATTTCTGGATAGACAGTTACTTCTTTCTTTCATGAAACTAAGCTTAAAATGGGAAGGTTTTTTTAGCTCCCATCATGCATTTTAAAGCTTGCCTAAAGAAGTGGTCCAATGGAGAAATATCAATTGGTAAAAATCAAGTGGAGAAAAAAAAAAAGATTAACAGTTTAACTGGAAACTGTTTAAAAAGATCTCTTCCTGTAAGTTAAAAATGCAGCTGTGTATTAGGAAGTGTACAAAAACCCCAGAAGCTTCTGTTTAGGGATTTGTTAGCTGGTGTCTTTTCAATAAAGGCAATGTGGTGCTCTGTGGGAGTGCAGGATCAGAGAGTTACCGGTACTTGAGGCTTTCTGAAGCAAACTGTGCATGGAACACACAGCTCTCTGACAATCCTGAGCCAGCGAGGTTTTTCCAAATTGTGGTGGGCTGACCCTGGCTGGACACCAGGTGCCCACCAAAGCCACCCTATCACTCCCCTCCTCAGCTGGACA
>NW_009227028.1:42811-43138 GCF_000690835.1 Fulmarus glacialis | reverse complement strand
CTAAAACCAAATCTTAAGAACCCCTTCCCCCCACCCCTGCCTTCTTCCCGGGCTCAACTTCACTCCCTATTTCTCTACCTCCTCCTCTACCCGCAGCAGCGCAGGGGGACGGGGAATGGGGGTTGCAATCAGTTCATCACGCATAGTCTCTGCTGCTCCTTCCTCCTCGGGGAGGACTCTTCACACTCTTCCCCTGCTCCAGCGTGGGGTCCCTCCCATGGAAGACAGTCCTCCATGAACTTCTCCAATGTGAGTCCTTCCCACGGGGTGCAGTCCTTCAGGAACAAACTGCTCCAGTGTGGGTCCCACACGGGGCCACAAGTCCTG
>NW_009227028.1:0-42636 GCF_000690835.1 Fulmarus glacialis | reverse complement strand
GGGAGTCTGTGCTCCGGTGCCTGGAGCACCTCCTCCCCCTCCTTCACTGACCTTGGTGTCTGCAGAGTTGTTTCTCTCGCATATTCTCATTCCCCTCTCCGGCTGCAATTGCCCAGGTTTTCTTCCACCCCCCTTCTTAACTGTGTTATCACAGAGGCACTACCCCCGTTGCTGATCGGCTCGGCGTTGGCCAGCGGCAGGTCCGTCTTGGAGCCGGCTGGCATTGGCTCTGTCGGACATGGGGGAAGCTTCTAGCAGCTTCTCACAGAAGTCACCCCTGTAGCCCCCTGGTACCAAAACCTTGCCACGCAAACCCAATACGCACATAGTTCAAAAGAGTGGGATGGCTACATGGTTTTAGAGAAATACTTTTGATGGAGGTAAGGCTTAGGAATGTAGTGTTCTAAAAATAATACACATCTGTGCAGACTGGAGCTTTGACTGTATGTGACAAATGACTCCTGTTGTCCTGAATTTACACAGATTTTTTTTATGCTTCAGTTAATCCTTTTGTGTGGATGATCATAACGTAAAAAATACTTTTAAAACTTGCAGTGCTACATAGTTTGACAATATCCAGAGCTGAATAAGTGGAGTAGATTTAGAAGCTTATAGGGATACTAGTACTGTCTGAATTGAGACTAGCTGTGACAGTTGTTTGAACAGTAACCTGTATAAATTGTTTGACATCAGCTTTTGCCTGCCATAAGCTGCAGTTTCAAAGTGTTAGCTATGAGTTTAATAAAGAAATCATGCATACACTAATTTGTCTTTCTGTGATTCATTCTATCCCAGAAAGTGCTTTGCACATCCCGATCTACTTAGCTTTTATGAACTCTTTTATCATCCTCGGTTTTACAACTATGAGTAAAAGGAAGATAGGGATTAAGTGCATGTGCACATCAGGATTCTTTAGTTGTAGTTACATTGTGTGTATGCTGCATCAGTAAAGTAAGGCTTATATCAAAGCGACTGGGCAGCAAGACGTGCTGTTTTCAATGGAACCCCTAGTCTAGTAGCTGTGACTCTGAAATCCATCACGAGAGTGTATCCTGAAAATTGTAAAGGTCAGATTGGGTCAGTGGCATAGCCAGGAATAATGCCTAGATACAGGTACATTGGAAGGCGGTAGATTTTGATGTTGCTTTGTATTCTTCCCTATAACACTAAATGTGAAGATTTATGTGAATGTTAATGAGAGAAAATATTTCTAGTTTTGGTTTGCATTAGTCTTCTACATTTTTGAAGGTGTGCTTGTTTAGAGCTTCTGTAATGCAAGAAGAGCTCTGAAAAAACAGTGCTATATTGGCAGTGTGATAACATCACCAATGTTTATTTTGCCACTCCTGTCCTGCACAGGCAAAAGCTATGCAAGCCAGATTTGAGATCACAGAAGTAGAGGTTTTGCTAATTGAACATTTATTGGCCCTGACTTTTGGCTTAAGCCTTGAGCTTGCATCTGTTAGTAACAGAAAGGTATTATTGTAAACAGAGTGGTAAAGTTGGGGAGAGGCTTGCGTTCCAGTGTAACACCTCTTATCATAGAAATCCTCTTTTCAGCAGAGTATAATGTTTACAGGAGACTGCCCTAATGATCTGCATTGCTGGTGTAACTCGCTTGTACTGGGGCTCAGAATTTTACCTGGTGATTCTCCTCTTGTGTAGTCACTTAAATATCTTCAGAAGGCTGATACTAAAATAACTGCTCTGTGTGTGCATTTTATGGCAGGAAGAAATTAAGTGATCTCGGTGCTGTTCATATAATCAAAACTTTTGTTCCAGGCATCAGATTTCAGAATGAAGAGTATGTTCCTAGATATGGAGTATCTTGTTTGGAAGTGTCTTTACTCTGTGGTTAAGCTTGGGACAAAAGCTGCTTTGGAACTCTTGGACTCTAAAAAATAACTATGACTATGCCTAGCTTATAGCTGGCAAGCAGGGGCTCTGGCGTGTTATGCAAAACAAATGCTTGGCTCAATCAATTATTGAATATTTACCTTCTAAAATTACTTGCAAATCAGTGAAGTGCTTTCATGCAGTATCTTCTGAAAGATTTGTCCTGGAAACTTCAAATTTGTTTGTCTGTTATGCAAGTGGTGTACTAAAGTGGCGTGTACCCTCTCACGAGCTTGCTGTGGTGATGTAGAAGACCCTGCCTGTTGCAAAGAGTTGTGTCTTACTTCAGCACTTATTTCGACTTTTTCCGAAATGTCTTTCTCTAACCTGTTCTTAGTTCTTTTTCACTTTAATGTTCTTATCACTGTGAGTATTTTACTTTTTGGCTTTTTTGCTTTTCTTGTCTTTAGTTTTCAGTACTAATCTAGCTTTTGGTAAAATCTGTGCTTCTTTCAAAGGGAGGATGTACAATATCTTTTAAAGTTAACACTTGGAGGTGCTAACAACCCTCTGCCTGAAGAGGGTGTTATTTCTGAGTTTGAAAACTTTTGGCTGAGAACAGGGTAATATAGAACTGCAAGTCTAAAAACTTTCCTGTAATTCTCGGTGAAAATACTGAGCTGGTATAACAGACAGACTGATCCCAAAGCCAGTGCAAAGAACTTTTGCTCGGGTGAGTGAAAATATTGGTATAAATGACTTAAACTGGATTGGAATATTAGCACAAGGTTCCAACAGTTCAAAATTAGCTGAAGTGCTCAAAGGAACCTCTTTGCTTGGATGAATTTTGGAATGGCAATCAAGATATTGTTGAAGTCCTTTAAAGGTAAGAAGTCTATTAAAAATACATTATAAAATGTCTGGGAGTTAGGTGACAGCAGCTTTGCAATGAGCTCAGGCAAAATTCCTGTTGCTAAATTTATGCTAAAATTCCACTCCTTGGCACTCTGTTAAGCTGTGTTGCATTTACCGTGAGTTTTAAGCATGGGGAGTTGGTGCAAAGCAGCTGATGATGATTCTGAGCCTACCTGTAGTAGGTCTGCAGTATTGTGCCTGTGCAGACAAGCTTATGAATTTAAGCAATGAGGGAAATCTTTGAAAGATGTGTGATTTAGATATTACTACAGACTCTAAAGGCCTTAAAGTTTAATTACAGTTCATGGCTATTCCACTATTTTCCTGTAGTCTTTATGGTGTCAGGTTTTATTCTATTTTTCCAGAATGTGTTCTTTTCCCCAGACTCTTGCATTAAAGATGATAACTGGAGTTTGACAATGCAGGGAGATTCTCTTAAGCTACAATCTTCAGTGCAGTATTACAGAAGTCTGTTACCAAGAATCACGAGGAACTGCCTGTTCCTTTGAGCACTTACAAATGGGCACTGTTTGAGGGCTAGGGTTTATGACTTCTGTCCTGCTTTAAGTGCCTGAAATAGGGTCCCTGGATACTCCTTTCGAGAAAGGAGTGAGAGGTATGTGTTTTAGTGTTACGTTGCAGCATGCATCTAATATGGGCTGTTGTCTATTATGGCACTGTACCAAAACAATATACAATTATAGTGCTGTGAAGGTGGCTGTTCTCTCAGCAGCCTTTTCTGGGAAAGGATGAGAGAAATATTGGTACCACTGTAAGAAAGGAATGAAGAGGTTTTCTGCTGTTAGTCCTCGGCCTTGATTTCCGTTGTTGAACTTAGGTCAACAGTGGACAGTCATGGATAAATGGTATGTTCTCCCTCTATCTTCTTGGTTTTTTATGTCTGAGTATACAGTAGCTCAAAGCTAGCTTTCTTCCCCCCCCCTCAGAAGTTACTGGCATGCGTCCACAATCTCAAGATCAGATCAGGGGTGCAGAGAAATGTGTGGTTGAAGGTGGGATGCGGGACTACCCCTTCAGGCAGTAATTCTGATAAGGTATATGGTGCAACTGTAACCTTGTTTTGCAGTCTTTGCATTTAAAATGCTGAAAGCCATATTTTAAACTGATGGTTGGAATGTCATTGTCTGAAGCTATGAAATTCAGTATTGTCAGAAGTATCTTTGTGTTGGGCTCCTCTGAATAAGTGAAGTAACTGTCTTTTTTGTGTCACATTCCAGTTAGGAGGCAGTTTACAGAACTCATTCTTTGCAAAGAGTGGGCAAGATATTAAAAACCTAAATTAATTGCAAAATACAATGGATTGGTAAAGGATTTGCAAAAAAGCTCCAATTTCAGTTGTTTTGTTTTTTTTTTTAGCACATGAAACAAGTTAGTGGATAGTGGTAAGAAATGAAATGGTGTCAGTGCCTTGCTGGCAGCATCCTTGCTTAGTCTAGATCTGTAGATCTTAGTCTTCAGCTTTTTTCTCCTTAAAGATCCATCATAACTTTTGAAATTATTTTGGTAATGCATGCTGCTGCTCTTCTGTAGTAATAAATGGCTTTTAAATGAATGTTGTGCGTTTTGTTTTGTTCTTTTAACTAGCATTAAGGAAAATTAATGGTTCTTCATTGCATTTATCAACACTTATTTCCACTTCACATGCAGAAATGAGTGTTGTGTCGGGGGAGATTGTGCTAAAGCAGTCAGTGCCTTGCAAATCGCTTTCCTCCTCTGACTGGTTGAAATAATGTCGCTGTCCTAAAAGCCCAGTTCTCATTTTCTGAGAGATTTACCTCGTTCTGTGGGCCCTTTTAGATGCGAGTCCCTCTTGCTGAACTGTTCTGAGAGAAAGATGGATTCCACTAAGTTACTGGGGAGAGGGTTCCCTCCTTTTGCTGTTTTTTCTGCATTATCAGCGGCTAGAAGGCAGATTACTGCTGATTTGAGAGTCTGGTTGTAGATCTGCTGAGCTCCTTGTTCTTACAGAGCCTTCTTTCTCTTTGACAGGCTAGTGATAGCAGTCACAGACCTGTAGGATTTGTTCAAAGCAAAAGATATTTTCCTGCCTTCCTCACCGTTTTGCAGCTTCTCTCATTTTTTACCTGATTAATCCAAAATAAATTATTCTGTAATCAAGAAGGTAAGCTTCAACCAACAACTAGGTGCCTCTCTCCCATTCATAGGCCTGCTCTGCTGGCCTCTCTGCCCTCTGGGTCCAAAACCCACCAGCCTTCTCTTGCACAGGCCTATCCTGAACTGATCCTATGAATATTTTCAGTAGAGAAGTGTCACATGGCAGGGACGGTGACATCTCCATTCTCCCTCTTAGCTGTTGGGCATTGGTGCATCTGCACCTGTTGGTAATCCAACCCTCCGAGAGGTGCAGAAAATGTCAGTGACAGTCCTGGAGAGAGACTGTTCTCCATGCATTCAAGGAGGGCTTGGGAATCGGTACGCTGGTGATAGTTTCCTTTTCTTTTCCCTTTGCTTAAAATTACTCTCACAGGTGTTAACTGTAAACTTTTGAACTGCTTCACTCTCTGGTGTCCAGAGATAGGTCTTGTTTGGGGAGAATTTAAGAAAACCCTTGAATCATTTAGAGGACAGATGTGTTTGAACTGAATCTTGTGTAAGTGTCAGGGTTTTTTTGTGTGAAGTCTTTGGAAAGGAAAGCTTAGGCTGTTTTTCTCTGGGAAGATCTAATTGTGGAAAAACTGCTCTTACTTTCAGTTTTTGCTAATTTGGATTTTTTTTTTGTCAGCCGTAACTTGTATGATTAATTTTTCTTACCAGTGTTTACTTTCTACTTCATTTTTATGCTTGTCAAAACAGTTATCAATAGCTTCACTATCTCTGATAGTCTTCTGCAGCCTCCTTCACAATTACTTAAAGAGTTTGAGCCAAATTAGAACTGGACAGTCTTTCACATGAAACCTACACTGCAATTTCAAAACCACCGGCAGTTTTGAATTGCAGTGCATTCCTTTTCAAAAGCCTAACAGCCATCAGTAGACTATAGCCGATGTGTATAGCAGTAAGTGTACTGTACTATTCAGATAGGGGTGAGCAGACTTTCTGATTCAGTAGAGAACCACAGTATGTGCCTGCCCTGTGAAGAGTAAAGATTCCACCCCTTCTGTGGCTGGGCTTGCAGCTTTTGCTTTTGGGTTTGTGCATATCAAGCTGAAAAATTCATGGCCTATTAGACAAAATAGCTTTTAAACTACATTAATAATGATACTAAAAGACTCATACTTAAGTTTCTTTGTTGTTTATGAGATTTAATAGCAGTTGCTATTTTGAGTCATATGTAGCAAAAATGGTACTATTGAAAACTTCTGTATCCGTGTAAGTCACTAACCGTTGGCTATGTGTTTGGAACAATCTCTTGAATTATTTCTACACTGTTATGTCATTTGAAGATATACCTTGTACCTGAGATACATGAGTATGTCTAGTGACTAATCTCCAGTACTATTTGGGCATTAGATCTGCTTGGTTCCAAGTCAGAATTAAGATACTACTTTTTTGTCATGAGAAAGGGAAGGATGTAGAAGGATGCAGAAGCTGCTGTGCTTTCACTGGACAGACTCTGCAAGTTCACTAAATTCAAGGGGAATTCTGTTCTCAGTAAATGAACACTTAAGTTTTCATGTTTGCTGTCTTTCTGCACATAGAGAAATGCTTAACAGAGGTGCTATGCCATTTGGCAAATTTTCATATTATGGCTTATATCATTTATCAGCCTGTGGCTAAAGAAGCCTGTTGAATCAATGTGCAGAATGCTGAAAGACAGAAGGAAAAAAAGTAGCGGAAGTCCTGATAAGGTGATTAATTTGACTTCTCACAGAATGGCTGGTCTCACGTGGCCTTGCATTCTGTGGATTTGTGTTCTTAATGCTCAGTCAGAGCTTGATGGCAGCAGTTGAATGATATATCCTGCCTGCCACATCCTCTGTTGTGGCGGGGCTCAGGTTTTCTTGTGGGTGCATGCATACATACACAAAAGGAATTCTCAGTCCCTTCCCTTGCTTAGAGGGCTCTTGGGAGACTTGAGGCATCATGTTTAAGTTGGGGAGTAGACTAAGAAGAATTTCTGAAAATAAGCAAATTGCATATTGGGGACAGATAATGTCAGAATAGCTTAAATCTATGAGCTGTCAAACTGCATTCTTCTAAAAGCTGTATTCATGCTCTAATGAAGTATGATTTGTTGCATTAAAAGTAGCAATATATTAAAGCAAGAAATTTGTGTGTTTTGTGCTAAGTGCTTTTCGTGACTGCAAGTGCTAAAGTAGTTATTAATGCGGTTATGAAAATACACCTTGTGTTTTAAAATGCTGATTCACAGCCAATGATATCTTTTGTTTTCTACATTAAGGGACTTAATGTTGCTCTGTACAGCTCACTGAAGATCCCCCCCTTAGTGTAAGCAAAATAGGAAATAACATTTGTGTGCATGTATAATAACAGGGTGGAATGAGCTACAGTATGTTCTGTATAATTTTTGATCTTTCTCTTGTATTTTTATGAAGAACCAGGGAGTCATTATAGCTGGAAGGAGAGAGCCAGAGGTGCTGGAATTAAGAGCATGAGAAAATTTCTCCATGAAATGATTGAAGCCACTTTTCAGAAAAATAAATGACTTGAAGTATTTGCATAACTAATTTTTCCAAGCGAGAGTTAGGAAGTAAGGCTGTAAAAGTTTGGTAACATTTCATTCTGTCTCTTAAATGTATGTCCTGCGCTTAGGGTAAGACAGAGGTTTGGTGGAAAACTTAATACAAACAAGTAACTACATGATGGGATGGGAATTTAAGATGTGTGAGAATGCGTACACCTCATTTTCAACTTAACTGAGATGAGAGACTTTGTACCCGCTACAATATGTTGTTTTAAGTGTTTTCATACCCTTATATTCAGTGCTTTAGTTTCCAGTAACTGCAGCTGCTTCTACTTGACTTGAGGGCTTCCATTTAGTTTAGGGGAAAGCTGTTACCTCAAAGATAAGAGGAATTACTGAGGTGCAGTGGGGCTGAGACAGACCTCGGACACCTTATTTACCCATCTCCAGAATAGTGTATCAGATCCCCGTTGTATGCTGTCTTCTGCTCTTCTGATGGTAAGAGACCTGCATTTAGAGTGGCTAGTGCCTTGCTAACACTCCCTGCTGATGCGGTTGGAAGAGGAGCAGTAGGTTTATGGTTCTACAACAAAAACCCAATTTTATGATTGCCTGCAATCTGGAGAAGTAGTGCTCCCTCTGTGTGTGTATATACGTGTGTGTGTGTGTGTATATATATATATGTATGAAACTGTTTTTAAAATTTAGTTCTTGACTGTGGTCTGTTGCAGCACGGGTTCCTCCTCGGTGGAGGAATCTACGCTGCATATACTTTCCAATAAAGGTGATCTTCAAATTTTTAAGACAACACTAGACTGATGGCAGTTGTGTGAGTGAATCCTGACCTACTAATATTCTTACTATTATGACTGACTGTTAAGGCTATGTTTTAGTTTTCAAAACTTACGTCAGAAGGTTGCTGTGTCCAGATTTCTTGTATGCTTAAAGATCTGCTGTAGACCTGTCTCCTCTTGGGAAGAGGAGGCCCTTTTTTTGGGGGTGCGGAGTGATGTTTGTGTGCATTCACACGGGGTCATACTGATCACCTGGCTGTCATGTAAACAGTATTTCCTGGAAAAGTGTTTGGCTTTAAAGTGGCAGGTGGCTCTGATGTTCAAGTATAGTTGAAAACTCCACTAAAACCTCAATTTGCATAGCATTTTGCTGGACTTATTTGAAGTCTGCATGAAGACCTTTGCCGGCCTTTGGGCCTCCAAGCCTAATGATTTGCTGTACAGGTGTTACCTAGGATGTGGTGGGGCCATGCACGATAAGTAACAAAAGATGCTGTTCTGATGCAAGTGTTTGTATAGATGTTGGCTGCTTTTCTACAGAAACAAAATTGTTTCTACTGAGAAGCAAAATTGTTCGGAACTGCAAGTGCAAACCAAATCTCTATGGAGGTTGTAGCTAAAACAAGCACCTGGTTTGCCATTTGTCTCTACATTTTCATTGGTTTTTGCACGGGCTTTTTCTTTAATATACTTATTTTCTCTCATTCTCTTAAATGTGCTTGATATGCTGACCATACAGAATTTTCTCAGGTATGATCTGTACAGGGAAACAAGGAGCTTTATTTATTTTAATCTGTGGCTTTAGTTTTTGCTTAGTAATAATCATTGCTAAAGATGTACCATTACTCTATGGTGAAGGATATAGTTGATTCAGTGTCTTTCTAACTTGCAGTAACTTAACTAATTTGTGTCAGCTTCCATTTTGTGACATGGTATCACCCCAATAACTGTTTTGCTGATACTTTTGTCTTTTGGAAGTGGTAAATTTGTAGTGCGTTTTCTGTTATAATTTCTTAAAGTTAAGTCCTCCAATAGTTGTGATAAATGAGTATCTATGAACTGTCCATGTGTATTTTTATTTTTTAGGCATCTCATGGGAACAACTGAAAAAAGGTTGAGGGAGTCAATGCTGAGGAAATTTTAAAATATTATTTATTCATTTTAAATCAAGTCTTTGACGCTTTGGTTTTGTTTTTGTTTTTTTTTTACATAGGCTTCCTATTTGGCATGTCTTTTGTAAAGACAGTCTTTCATCGGCAGTGCAATATGCTTCAGGTGATGCTTGTGCCCTGGCAAATGATGATGAAAATGTCCAGGAAAAGGTATGCTGAATAAACCATGTTAATTAACTACTCGGTCTGACTTGATATTAAATTAAAAAAAAAAAAAAATTGATTCGTACACTTTGATTCATAGAGTCTTCTTGGACAGAATGTTTAATGTACTCAGTTGTTCTGTGAACCATGATGTTATCTTCCCAAGTTTTTGTTTTCCTTTACTTCAAGTTTGTTGCTATTATGCAACAATAGAGCTGGACAGTTTGGGGGGTGGGGAAACAAATAGTAAAGCTAGTAATGGCGGCTCCTTTTTTTTTTTTTTAATTTGGGTGCCAGATGTTAGAAGAGGTGGTCATCGGGGATAGTATGTGGCTTTGTAGAGACTACGGTAAGAGGTGATGGCCTGGATAAGCCAGTTGCATCTGTGTTGTGTTAAAAACCCAGTGCACAAATGATTGGTATCCTAAATAGAAGATTTAAGATTAATTGTTTTATTAAGTCAGTATTTATCAGTTTGTTTTCCTCCTGTTTAATAAAAATTAACAAAGTTAAAACACATATGTGAAATGCTAATAAACAAGATTCTGTCCCTTTCTTATTTACATTACTCAGCACTTTAGGTTAAATTGAGTGTAATTGTCCCACCCTGATAAACTCTTGACAAGCTTCTGCATATGCAATTTCATAGTGAGTTCCCAAGCAGTTAAGTCATATCAAAAAGTCATCATAATTTCATTTATTTATTTATTTACACAGGTAAAGAATCAGTCCTATGATAAGTATGGGTAGTATTGATGTTATTGGTCTTCCCAATGCCTTCATCACTCAGTAGTAGTGCTAATCATGGTCCTTATTCCAAGAAAGCTTTTATATGCCACATCAAACCTGGAAAATGTGTGTTGAGCATTCTTCTTGTCTCAAGTGGAGAGCTGCCTGACCAGAAAAAAAATACTTTAAATATTGTAGGTTTCTTAAGCATTTCAACATCTAGGGTAGCTGTATTTTTTTGCCAGCTTATGTGGCCAAATAGCATTCAGTCCTATTCTTCTGGCTGCCTGAAAAAAAGTCCTGCTGGAGTTTAATGGCTGATGTAATAAAACTGGAAAGATCAAGTAAGCTTTGAGACTGAGAAGCCACTGGTGTATGTTTTCCTACTTTTTTGCCACATTCTTCCCTTCATTCCAGTAACATGGCTGCATTGTTAAGCAGATTTCTCAATTTAAAACGAAAGATGTGAAGTATACTGTGCTTTTTGCTCATTAAAGTAAAATCTCTTGTGCGTATGAGAAATCTTAAGCATGTGTCTATTACTCCTAACTAGGCTGCTGGTGATGTCCTACTCAAAAAGAGCAGTCTTGCAGCCCTTGATCAGTTTGCCTTAGATCAGTTGTCCCTTCAAGGCATTGATGCTATTTAATCTCAGGGACTAGGATGTGAGCTAATAATATTTGGGGAAAAGTGTTGCTTAGCTGATGTCTTTAAGATTTGCCTGCTCAAATTTGTATTTCCTGCTCTTCCAGTGTATGCCTTAACTCTCTCAAATTAATATGATCGTGTAATCTTGTATAGCGTAGCAGCTCACTTTGGATCTGAACACTAGCACTTCCAGTGTTTGACCACAGGATTTTAGATAGCCCTTATAAAATGACGGGCGTGTAAATTTCTATCAGATTTCTTGCTGTATTTTAAAGAATTGCTCAAAAATAACTTGCATATGGTGTAGTCACAACTTTAAAAAAAAAAAAAAAAGCCTGAGGGGCAAGTAAATTCTTGTTAGTTCTACAGTCTGGTGGTTTTAAAACTTTTTTTTCCCCTCAAGTCTGTATTCTTTTTTACTGTGTGAATTCACTGCACCTGATTGTAAATCTTCAGTTGTAAAAGAGAAAGCTGCTTTAAAAGGTTACAGCAGACTTGTGAAATTATTCTAGTTCTGCTGATAACTGAAATGTGCCGAGTGTTATTTTTTTAGTGGTTCTGTTGCAAGTTGTCTTAGGATCATTTTTTTTTTTCCCCTCCTGTTTTGGGCAGCAAGGAGATACGGAGGATTTGTCAACATGAGAAGTCATAGCAGAATGATTAACACAAACTGATAGTTTAAGACAATGCTAAAATGGTCTTTCCTGTGAAGATTTAACTGAGTTGTTTTAACTTGCTGTAGTCTTTGTACAGATGAGATTTTAAACGTATGTAGGCAGTGACTCTGAAGATTCATGTAGCTTAAATTCTTGTTGATATTTTGGTGGTTGTAAGGGTAGTATTATTCAGTCTGTACCAAAGGTAACTCCTCTTACTAGAATAGAAGACCTGTGTTAGTGCATACTTACTGTTGTTTTACCTTTATACTAGGTGGAAGACGCTGGTCCCAGACTGGAGTCTGAGCATGCAGACTCAAGTACACAGAGTTACTCTACAGAAGAGCTACTTGATGACTTTACAAAATCTGACCAGGCAAGACTTTTATTTCATTCACTGTCTTCATACACTCTTCACGTGTTTCTTGGATTTCAGTCTCATTCATTTTGGTTATCTAAAGCTCATCTATTGCGTTTCATTTGCACGTAGGGTTGCTGTCAGACTCGTGTTTCCAATGAAGGAGAAAACGTGTGAGCTAACAGATCTTGCATCTCCCGTGTGCATAAGTAATAATAAGAATAATTTAATATTTGTAGGTACTGACTAAATAAATCTTTCCAAGATAAATTAAAATTCGATGTTATAGGTATGGCTGTCTCTTTATAAATAAAACATAACCTTCTCACTGAGGTCTTTTGTATAGATCAGACTTGGTGATTGTAGCAGTCTGTTTTAACTTTGATCCTCCCTGGCTTCTGTCAGTTTCATTTCCTTTGTTAAAGTGGAAAAAGGGTTGTATGTGCCATTGATAACATGAAGTCAGTGCTCGATGTTAAATGTTAAAGTCCACTGCTAACAAAGCCCACTGTTAATAGATGATTTATTTAGTATGTATTTTTGGGTTTTGTAGATTACAAGACAACATATGTAGGACATACTTCTGAATATATATTGCGTGGTTTAGATATGTAAAACATATCCATAGTAAAACATTCCAGACCTCTTCATGTCCAGTTAAGTGACTTGGAGTAATCCAGCTATTGACAAGAGGCACTTGTTGAATAGTATTTAATAGCATTAATAATATTTAGTATTGTTTAATAGTACTGCTGCAAGAGTTAATCTGACCTGTTTCAGTGGTTATGTACTCTTCCAGATTCAGAAAGCCTTATTTTGATTATGTTGTGTGACAGCTTATGAAAACTGAAGAACTAGAATAAATAAGACTCAAGACTACTAGACTCTCAGAAGTGATAAGTGATTTATCTCTTTGTTCAGTTACAAGATGGAATAGACTTCTAAATCATTTTGGACCTCCATTGCAGTGATAAAATTGAAAGCCTTCCCCAAAATTAAGCTTAGGATGAAAATAGTAAATGTAAATTTTATTGTAATGGAGCATGCAAGTAGAACCGTTTATTTCAGTTGCTGAAATAGTCAAGCTTGTTTTCTTGTGTCTGTCTCTTTAGAGAGATGCATGGTTGAGGAAGCTGTTGCACATGCCTTCTCCAATTAATATTTTTACACTATTATTGCAGACTATGGAAGAGTGTTGCAACTATCCCAGAGTAGCACTGAATACCACCTAGGTTTATGAAGAAAGAAAATTTATTTCTTAACTGTCTTGCTGTCTGATTTTCAGGTTCATTGATGACAGAAATCTAAACTACTGAATTGTTAAAACTCCATACTAGATGTTATTGTATGAATGCTTTTCCTATTCAAGTTTTTAAAAACGTATGTTCATCTGTAATGTTTTCACAGACTACAGAAACGAGTGAAGCAAGCCAGCCTGAAGTTGAGACTCCACCTTCAGTAGATTTAAATGAAGCTTCGTCTAGCATAGTTGCAAGCACTGAAAACATTTCCAGTTCACCTACCTCAGAGATACCTCCAGTCTCGCAGCCCGAGTAAGCTTTTTTTATTTTACTGTTTTGGTCTTTGAGAGAATATAACTTACTCTGATGTTGTTAAAAGGCTTACCTCTTCAGGTTTAATAGGGATAAGACTAGACTGCTACACACGATTCTTTTGCTGTACTTTGGTTTATGGTGTCAATGCTAATGGAATACGCCATCATGTGCTCAGTGCATGGATTAAGAGTTGTGTACTTGCCTGAAGTGTCATAGTATTGCCATTACCAGTTTCTAAGCTGCTGCTTTGACAGAAAAAATCCAATGTCTTTTATGAGCTAGATAATCTATACTATAAAAGCCCTCAGGTTTTTACCATTAGGATTTCTGCCCTTCACAAATGTGCTTTGGCATGTGTGATAACAAGCATCAAGGCTGCTTCAGTGATGGCCTCTGCTTTCATTAAAGGATGAACTTTGTAGGATTTTACTCCAGGACTTGCAACCAGAGCAGTTTTAAATAAGTTCTGATATTGAGAGACTTTTGATGAAATAGCAAATTTTAGTATAAACGGAACCAAGACAGTTTGTAATTCTGGTACTTAGTAGTGTATTGCAGAGCTACCTCTGCTGCAGGTAGTTTTCAAGAGTTGATGTGCTTAACTTTGTTTCCCTTCTTTTGCGGAATGCTGTGCTATCAAATGTGAACTGTAGTACGGAAATTCATGTGTATATATACTTCTAGGTACTTTTCACAAAATTCTCGTGGGCTTTTTAATGTGTGCTAAGGGGTATATATTCTTCTGAATGTCTGCTGATAAAGATACAATATTTTGATAGGTAAAAAATTTAACATGTTAAAAATGAAGTAGACTTCTCTTGTTCTTTGGTGTTTTGGTTTTTTAAGAGTCCAGTTTTTCTGGTTTACCAAATTTAGTTTCTCTTCTATAGAAAAGGTCTGGAAGTCTTGTCAGCTGACTGATCTTGTCTAGGCTGCTAGGGTTGACACTTAAGCACCTTTTGGTACTTCATAAGTGTCTTTCAATTGCAAGTCTTTGAAAATCAAGCTTCCCAAATTTGCAGTTTTTTATAAAGCAAAACTGGAATGTAATTTTAGCGTGTTTCTTTTTATAGCTTTTGTTGACTACTGTATTGATTTGTTTGTGTAATGTATTGTAAGTCTTACTGCTGTCAGGTCTTAGAAGGAGATTCAGGATCTTGCTTTCCTTTGAACATTCAGCTTGGTATCTTGTAATTGTTGAAAATAGTCTTGCTGTCATAGTTGGGGAATACTAGAGTGATGAACTCTGAAGACTCGAACTATGAAAAAAATGAAAATGGAAACTTGTTTTGGAGCACCTGATATATTAGTTAATGCTTGGCAGTAGTGTTCTGACACTAGTACCATTTACAGGAAGAAAGGGTAGAATGAGTATAGGGGAGATGCATAGTTATACATTATTGCAAACTTCAGTTTAGCTTTAAATAGTAATAGGTGGTCTCTTTTTGTGTAGATTAACTCTAATATCCAAAACAGCTGTAGTCCAACTCCACAGTTAAACAAGATCTTTTAAAAGATTCAGTTGCATTTCTTATCTTTAGACAGCATTTTTCCTGTTTCAGATGCTGATTCCCATCAGTGTAACAAAGTCCAGCTCCCTTAGGTGTTACCAGTCTGATATTCCAGCAGGACCTCTTAGTCAAAATATTCTTTCTGGAAGTAATTTTATTCCAAACTATTTTTACTTTGTAATGAATCTTTTTTAGGACAGCACTGATTGTGGCTTTTTCTATCCAGACCTAATCTGGGGGAAACTTCTTAAACAATAATCTGAGCTCCTCTTCTGGCTGCAAGTAAAGACAGCTGCCATGCAAAGTGAGCTTGGTAATGCACTTTAAAAATGAAGGCAAAGCTACTAACAAATGAAAGTACCCAAAGGAGAGGGAGCACTACAGTTTTTAGGCTTGTGCTACTTACTTTCTGCCAAAATTAGTTACTTGAGACCATTCAGGTACACCCTGATACCAGGATATTTTTAAGTTCATACTTGTCCCATATTTTATTCGGTTGATAATTATTCATACTATCATCTATCCACTGAGATTAAGAATATGTGGAGCTTTTTAATTTTAAGTGTAGTGATCAACCTAACTTCAGTCATTAAAGTGTTACATGCAGAGCTAAACTGTGTGCATCTCAGACGTGTGCGTTTTGGGGCGTTCAGAGAAACTACTCGCTGTTTATAGCCAATAAATTCTTGTATTCCTAGAGTTTTAGATTTCTGTGACATAACAAAAAGTCTCGAATACCTATGAGTTTCTTGTTTTATACTGTGGGAACTTTATCATATGAAAGGTCTAAAACTGGCTCCCTGTGTGTGTTACAGCTGCTTCTGCTGATGATTGTAGCAGTCAGAGAACCAAAAACATCCCCTTTTAAGTTGCCGACGTGCTGTTTGTGTTTTTGCAGCTCTATGTCATGATACTGGATTAACCTAGTTTGCTGCTGATGTTGAAGAAAGCTTATGTTGAAATTTAGGAGGCAGAATAAAGACTTTTACTTAGATCTGGTTTATAACCTTCTAGATCAATATGAAAGTCATCCCCTTGTACTGGAGAAGGGAAGAAAGTCACAGAAGTTACTATTTGTCCATCTTCTCCTCACCCATTCCATCATTCCTGAAGAGTATATAGGGAGGCTTTCTTTTCATTTTTTGCCTTAGGATTTGTCTGATGTAGTGTGTTCAGTCTTTCTGGGAGAGAGGAAGTAAAGCAGTGGGCAGATCAGCTAGTTTGGGCTGTTGATGCAGCTTGGATAATGGTCTGCTGGGTTATCTCACTTTTATTACACTAGCAAAAAAAATCTAGTGGAAAGGAAGTCTGGCTGGCTCTACTATCTATTGTTATGCCACCGCTTTTCTCCTCTAGTTTTAGCCAAGTTCTGTCCTGACTGCTGCCCATTGACTTGGGAACATCAGCAGCTTTTAGTGATGGAACTGTCTCGTGTTTGATTCCTTTGTTGAAAGGGAAAAGAAAATTGCTGGCAGTTGGGTAACTATGATGCTGTTCTTAGTCTGTAGTGATGATGGGAAAAATTATCCATTGCAGTGTTCCGTAAGATGTTAGATGAGAGTTCTGGGAGATGAGAAGCTAGCTTTGAGTTCCTTTGCTGGGACAAACAGGCTGGAAAAGGAAATTCTATTTTTACATGGGTACAGTTGAGAATGCGGTTCCCCAAGTATAGCATACTTCATTCCTCTTCTCTTAGTTATTTCTGTGAGACTGTTGCTTTTTTAGAACTTTCAAATATCTTTAGTTATGTGGTTGATTATTAGGGTTACTTGTATTATCAGAAGGGTAAAAAGCATGTTATTTCTTTCCCTTCAGTGCAATAGAAAATTCCTGTGCTGATATCCCTGTAGTCAGCTCTAGTGATGCTGAGCAGTCAGAACCTGACTGTGATATTGGTGGGACACTTGAGGCTGACCCTCAGAGTGAGCCTTCCTCTTTTGTCAGTCCACCAGAGAGGTGAGTATTGAAGTAGGTTGTGAGTCTGAATAATTTAAAGGTCATTGTTCTTTTCTGTCCTGGCCTTGCAACAAACATTTGCATGTGCTTGCTTATCTACATATTTGTGTGTGTGTGTTTAATATTGCATATGGCTGAAAATGTGATCGTTTTATAGGTCTTAATACTCTTAAAATTTTCAGCCTTGCAGGTCAACATATAGAGAACATATCATCTTCACATGGCAAGGGAAAGAAGACAAAATCTGAGTTTGAGTCGAAAGTTTCAGCAGCTGAAAAGGGTGCAGATGAGCAAAAATCTGCTCTGAATGCCTCAGAGAACTTAAAAAGGGAGGTAAGTGCTGATATCCACTCAGTATACACAGGAGCATAATGACCTCTGTTAGGTTATCACCATTGTTAAAGATGAGTGATATCCATCACTTTTCTGATTGCCACTGCATAAATGCACAGCCCTCACATTTTGAGCATTGTATGTGGTTCTGATACTGCCGTCTCAAAAAAGGTATAATAAACTGGAAGAAAAGGGCAGCAAGGTTGATTCATTGGCACAGAACAGTTTTTCTGAGCTAAGTCTCTTCAAATACTTGGGGGAAATCAAATAAAACTCTCTGGAGCAGAATCCAGAAGAAATGTTCTTCATGCAATGGATAGTTACGCTGGGATTTCCTGCTGGATGCTGTGGATGCTGGATTTTTTTAACATAGGTTTTTAAAAAAAAAAAAAAAAAGGAAGGAGTTGCACGGTCCAGGTAAGCTTGTAGAAGAGAAGTCTGAGGGTTGAATCTTGACTGAGTCAGGAAGTTCCTGAGTAGCAAGCAGATGGCTAGAGGTAAAGATGACAGTTGGAGGAAATACAAAACGTTTGGTGTGTTTTCATTCTTTCCTAGGTATCTTATTTGGCCACTGTTAAAGTGGGATACTTAGCTAGATAGGTCTTTTACACTTAACTGTATGACTACTTTTATGTTCTTACTGTGAGGCACTTCCTAAAGCTTACGTTTTTTAAATAGGTAAGGAATGACCAAGGCCACGGCAATACCATTTTTTGCTATTTTAGGATCACATTTAAACTGTCACTAATAACTTGGATGACTCTTTTAGAACTAAGAAGTTTTTCCCAAGATTATTGAACAGAGTACAGCGTGCCTTAAAATAATTACATACAGTCAGTAAGAGTCTTTAAAGAACTTACTACAAACAAATTGGTGTAAACCATTATTAAAAAAAAGCCAAGATTTTCTTTATTTAACCTAATGCTTTAAAGACTGCAGTTTAAATACTTACGGCATTGGCCTGATGTCATAGTTAAGCCAGAGCATGATTTGGCATTGCTTACCCAGTTTTTTGACTTACCACTTTCGTCATAGTCTAAGGAGGATCTTATAACCTCTACTTTCTTGGGAGAAGAAGATACAGGTTTTTTTAGGTCCTCTTATTTCTAAATATATGTGGGGATATATTTTTGGGTTGTTGCAGTATAGTCATGTGAAGAATTCTGTTGTCACTTTTGTCCGAAATGTGGGTTTGGTTCTTTTGAGGGCTTTCAGCTATAGGACTATATGTGAAATAATTCTTGCTTTAATTGCAGAGAAAATGTCAACCTACAAAGCAGTCATTCTGGAAACTATCTGTAAAGTGTTGTCTACAAAATAACCTCTACACTTGAAATGTCTAGCAAAAGCTTTTTGCGCATCTGGTGGTGTGCTGGAAGTGTGTTTGTACAAAGAAGTTAAGACTTGAAACGGTATAGCATATGGTTAAAAGGGTTGCTGCTTTGTCAGGCAACTTCAAACCATTATTTCTTTGATCATTAAATATTAAATAAAACATTTTTGCATAGTATCTCATTCTGCTGGTTTTTGAGGTGTTCAGAAACTCCAGGGGACCTCTGAAATTCTGTCATGACCAACATTCATATTTGAAGATTTCTGCTACAGGGAAACCTTTTCTCGTTAGAAGGAGGAAAATCAAAAATTTTGAAGACAAAGCAGACTTTTTGAGACAGAATGCTTACGTTTTACTTAAAATGTATTAGTTTAGCCACAAAAATTACCAGCATCTCAGTGAAAGAATCTGTAATTCTGGGAGGAATTAATCACGTATTTTTTCTGGCTTGTGATCTTACTTTGGCACTACTTTTTTAACACGGGTTCATATGATGTATCTGCTGTTGACTTGATGAGAGCATGCTCCTTTTTTTTTTTTTTTTTTGCTTCTGTTGTTGGTACTGAAAAATATTCACAATTGGTGGCTCATTCTTTTGCAGAAAGACTATAAGAAAACAGGAGAAATTGACCCTACATCGGTGATGACTCCAAAGGACCCTGGAGACATTCCAACATTTGATGAATGGAAGAAGAAAGTCATGGAAGTGGAGAAAGAAAAGAGTAAGTTCAGGATTCATTGGCCTGGTCTAAATACAGACCACTTTCATCTTGTATCAGATTTGAATAGTGAAACTGTCTCAATTTGGAATGCAGCCTGGAACTTCACTTTTCTACTAGAACTACATAATAAATGGCATTTATTATATAAAAGCAGTGAGCAGAATTTCCCTGAAAGTGAAAATACTGTTTGTTTGTGTGGTTTGTTATAGGAGCAATATTTTCTCTTTTCTAGGTCAGTCAATGCACCCTTCTGCTGTTGGTGGGCAGCATTCCACAAAAAAAGTCCAGAAAAATAGAAATAACTATGCCTCTGTAGAGTGTGGTGCCAAAATCTTGGCAGCGAATCCAGAGGCGAAGGTAAGCGTTTACTACTCATTAGTGTGCATTATTTCAGTTTACTCTTATGCAAGAAGTAGTACAACCTACACTTATTTAAAACTGAACACTGATTTCTGAATTAATCTTTTATTTCTATGTTCAGGCTTATTGTGATTTTTGATTTGTAAAAATGGGACATAAACTATGATCTCTCTCTTTTCTAAGCGGGATTGCTATAGAGAAGTTGATGTCTTTTTAAGTGAATTTGGAAGGGGGAGCAGAATCTACTCAGTACAGAAACTGAACAACTGAACAAAGTTGTATTAAACAGCTTGCCATAGTAAATAATCTGTCATTGCCCCAAAGTAGTATGGCATAATATCTCCTGTATATTATCTTGCTTAGAATGTTGTGAAACTTGGTATTAGTCTACATAACTAATATCAAACTTATTTGTGGAGGGAGGGGAAAAACCCTTGGTGCTGCTTTAGTATCTACCATACAATTTAAAATACTAATTCTCTTCTTTATACAGAGCACTTCAGCTATTTTGATGGAAAACATGGACCTTTATATGCTAAATCCTTGCAGTACTAAAATCTGGTAGGTTTGCTTGTATGACAGGAGTGGTTATAGTTTTCCATTGTGATGGGACTGTAGGTATCCTGGGGGACTGATTTGACCTTGGTGTGTCTCTGTCTGAAGTGTGTGTGTGAGGAACTTTGACGGACTTAGCACTAGATGCTTTATGTCCCCCCTAGAATTCTGTCTCTGGTATTGAGAAGTAAGATTAAGGGGATAACTTCATTCACTGTAGTATTTATAGTGTTTGCATAATTGTAATCTTGCAGAAGAGAAAGCACTGAGTGTTCCAGTGAAGATTTTGGTTTCTTTCCCCAGCTGTCAAATAATTGTAGGACACATGATCACAATTTACCATATACTAACTGGTATTTCAGGTGTGGTTTAAATGATGTTTGCTCTCCTTAGTTTTTAGTTCTGTGACTTGTTGCCTTTGAGTACAAGATGGATGAAGCTTTTGTAGCTGCAGGTGCTATCTAGAATTACTAAGCTAGATCTGCATGTAAGTATCACTAGTGATTTTGAAGGGAGCAACAAGTGATGCGTCCTTATTGAACAGCATTTTTGTAGTGTTCTTTTATACCCAGCGAAGGATATAGTAATAAGGTAAAAAGACTGAGGACTGTAATTGTAGAAGGAGAAGTGCTTTTTTTTAATACTGCCTTTTCGTCTTCAAGGTTTGTTATTGAGCTCTGTGAACCAGTCCAAGTAAAGCAGCTTGACATTGCAAATCATGAATTATTCTCTTCCACTCCTAAAGACTTTCTGGTATCCATTAGTGACAGGTATGTTATCAAAACCCACCCTTCTGCATGAAAAATGAAATAATACTTATTAAATGGATGGCTTCATAAAACATGGTCTGTGTATGCCTGTTATTATGCAAAGTGTAATGTATTGTGAAATTACGTGGATTTTCTTTGTGTGTGTATATTATCAGTTGCTAGCACTTTTTTCCATGGAAAGGGCAACTGTGAGATCCTAGAATACATAGCTTGAGTTCTTTCCATGCTTCCTGAATTTTTTTTTTCTTTGTTACCTTAAAAATGAAAAGGAAAAATTTGTTGAAAAGTAGCAATGAAGCAGCAGAAATTAATACAGTAGCTAGGTAGTGGATGCCAGATTATAAAATGAACATTCCTTAACAGAAAACCACTGGGGTTGTGGGCTGTCTCCTCCCTTGTCATTCAGACCATTTTCACATGGCTTAAGCTGTCTTCAATGCTGAACTCTGTCCAAAAAACCCCCAAATTATTTAAAAAAAAAAAAAAGGCGGTACACCATTGAGTAATTAGAAGGGGTAAGAATACTACTGGTTGGCCGAATGGCTAGTTAAAGGGTGACTATCGTATTTTAGGCAATGTTGTACCCCACTGCTTTCCAGGAGTGAGCAGATTATTCTGCTATGCGAAAGAGGAGACATTCTCACAGTGCATCAAAAAACCTCACTGTCTTCTTCAGATGCTTAAAGCGTCTAGATTCTGATTTTCAACACTTGCTCTGTTGCCTAGTTCTAACTCTGCTTTGCTCACAGTTTTTTGCCGCTTGCTTACAATAATATTTACAACCTGTCACTTATGTGTCATGTTCTTCAGTGTTCATCTGAGGTGACTTTTTTCAGTTCCAGAAACTTTACTGTAGGCTGGCTGAATTTCAGTAATTGGATCAAGTCTAGGGCTTCATCCTTCAGGGGCTGTTTTAAATATGTGAAGAGGTGAGATACTGCTGAGGTTTTGAGTTGGGACTAGCTTTATCTTGCAACTCTTCTTTCCATAAAAACCACGTTGCCACTATCTTGCAACTGAAAAAAAAAAAGTATTTTTTCTGTGAAAAGGCATTTTGGGAAACTAGCAAATGTCTGTGCACAGTGGGTTCGTGCATTTCATTAGCTGACTCCATTGTTTCTTTTCTAGGTATCCAACAAACAAATGGATTAAATTAGGTACTTTCCATGCCAGAGATGAGAGAAATGTCCAAAGCTTTCCTTTGGATGAACAGATGTATGCAAAATATGTTAAGGTAACTTATGCAAAATATGTTAAGGTAACTTAACACTGCAAAAGCATCCATGCTTCGCAGGGAAGGAAGGGTTTCCTGGGCTTACCCTGTATTACAGAGCATCCAGAGAAACATGTTATCAAAGCATGCTTTACCATTAATTGCACTAGTTTCGTTAGAGGCCCTGGTGTGATTGGCCATGTACTAAACCCTTGTCACACAATCACAAGTATCTTATCTTCCTCATACTGGTAACTGAGAGGGTTTTGGGAAGCACCTATTACCTTGTGTCCAAGTACATACTTAGTTGATATCTGAATTAAGAAAAATCCAGACAATGCTCTATTCGACTTAACCAGCTGTCTCCTGAATGTAAGATTGGAAGTACTGACCTATTTTGTCTTTTGGCTGTACCTGCTTTTTATATATCTATATGTATATACACACACGCACTCCCTGGAGCACAGATCAGAATATGCATATTTCTTGATACTTTTGTGCTGTATTCTGCTATACAGCTTTAAGTGAATCTGAAAGAGTAAGCATTTGAATTCTGGTTCTCGTCAATAGACTTGAAATGCAGTTTTGCAGTTACTCAGTCGTAACTGCGACTCATGCAGATTATTTAGGCTTACTGCTACTGGAGCACTTGCCGTGATCTCTCCGCCTTCAAAATAAATTGCAGCAAGCTATCTTTACTCAGGAGACTCAAAGAGAATAAAACTCCATAAATAACGTGGTACTTGGACTGGGATAAAAGCTGTTGTGAAAATACTGGGATGTAGTGGGGATTTAAATTCAAATAAAATACAGACCTTTTAGGTCCTCTCCAGTGATGTGTTATGTTCCAATTATGGTGCTGGGGGAAAAAAAAATTTGGTTTGCGCTACTGAATTATGATTTGTGCTTTCATGAAGAAGTAGCTATGAATGATAGTTATCTAACTTCTCTACCCAGAAATTCTGCATGAGTCACAGGATAAAGATTTCATTTATTTTTAATTCTGCTTTCTGGCTGAATGACTGCCTTGAGGTAGCTGGAATCTTGCTTGTCACTGAAGTTCCAAAATTACACTAGATGCTTCAGCACTTACGCCCTTGGTGGATACAGTGTTCTGCCTTGAATAATGTAGCATGGTAAAATTTTGAAAGGATTGTTCTTGTGATGTTTTTACTTTATAGCACAAAAAGTAAGCAGGTTCTAAGTGTGCCTAGTCTACAGAAGAAGAGTCCAAACATTTTTTCAAAAAGTGTGATTTTTCAAGTGGCTTAATGAACTTGTTTCAAAAATGATGGAATTTTTTTTGTAAGAGTGCTTTTACGGGAATAGTTATCTTAATACCACTTGCAGATTATTACAGTCCTTCATTGGTAGTGTCTACATAGTGGTTTAATAAATGCATTCTACACTTGCAAATGAATTTAGATTAAATATCAGTGTGTAGTCAAGTTTCACTAGAAATACACAGATGGCTGAAGCTTCCAAATGTATCATCAGATGCTCTATATGTTTTCTTCCAGTAGCATTTCTATAAATTGAAGCATTTCATATTGAACTTGAAGCAGCAGCAGTACATAGAATGCATGCTATGAAGGGTTTTTTTTTTCCTTTTGAGTCGCTTTCTGTAATCTGTGCTCTTTAAGGGAAAAAAATACACTTAGTAAATTTAACACAGTATTCTGTCTTCAATCATACTGCCTAGAAAAATTGAGTAACTTAAGTTCATTAATAAAACACTTGTTGCATGTTACCTTCTATCTGCAAGGTACGAGGGCTAAATGAAATCTTGCTACCCAAGGCAGATGAAGTAGTATTGCAACTTTACCCTTCATAATTTGTCTTCTTAAGCATTTATAGTACTGAATTAAAAACAACAAAACTCTGTAGTTGCCTGTGGCATGTGTTCAGCCTTTGTACTGACATCTTGTTTTTCTTTTTGTTTTTTTCTCTTTTCCTTTCTCTTGCTTCAGATGTTCATCAAGTACATAAAGGTTAGCAACCTCTTCTTTTGGAACGATGAATGCATGGGGCTTGGGGTGCTCTCTACTGCGACTCAGCACTTTAATGCATGGCAAGAACAAATCTTTCAGAGTCTTTTCTGTTATGGGCAATCTACAAATCCCTTGAGTAAACAAAACTTGCGATTTCAAGATTAGATGTATATGTTAAATGAACTCTTGACTCTGTAGGTCTTTGGAGTTTTATTTTAAGCAGCTTTTATTCTTTAGGTGGAGTTGATATCGCACTTTGGATCAGAACATTTTTGTCCTTTAAGTCTTATAAGGTAATATCTTTTCTTTTGCTTTGTCTTTCTACCTCCTTGCAGCGAGGATTGGTGTGTCTTATTAATAGTTGGGCAAAAAATTCTAGTTTTCAGTTTAAGTTATTTGGAAATACTGTGAATTGAAGTAGCTGCCTAACTTGCCTGCTGTGTAGCGTGGTTCACATCTGTTTAAAGAAGCTTTGAATCTTTTGATTTGATTCTCCAGTATGTAAGGAATAGTTTATATTTGCAGAAGGGGGTGTTAGGAAACAGGAGCATGAGCAGCCTTACAGGAGGACATGAGCATTTCAAGGCTGACAAAGCAAAACAAGGAACAAGTGGTGAACTAAAAAGAGCAGGTGTGGTGAGTGCTTTTGGGAAGCTGCTGTGTTGCATGGCACCCCAGGTACATACAGTTAGTAATGCTTGGAATATCTAAATCAGAACAACTGTGTGTGTGTAGTTCAGGAAATAATCAGCCTCTGTACTGCACCTAAAAAACAATTTTAATTCTCCTGTCAACGCTACGTCAGGATTTGAACTTGGGAAATCTAGTGTTATAAGCCAAACCATATTTTCAGTTGACAAACTGCTTTAAATTGGTTTGATTTGATTTTATTTCGGCAGAGCAGGTCAAAGAGAATATAGTATGCAAAGTGAGGTAGTCATGAATAGATACTCCTATTAGTCAAAGGTGAAGCTGAAGAGGAGGCGTAAGAGCTCATGGAGAGCTTAAGACAAGGAAGTCTAGGTATGAGTTCAAATTAAAAAGGAGGAAAAGTCTCTTTGGAATTACTAGAATTAAAAACAGGATCTTGTTTTGGTGCAGGACTTGAAAGCAAGCAATAGACTTTGTGGATACAAGTTTGAGAAAATAAGCATACCTGCTGCTTGATCTTGGTTAACTGAAGGCAACTATTGCTTATCTAATTTATTTGCTACATATTATATAATGTTAATATTGCTTATCTAACTATAAATTATGTCAAGTAATTACATGCCTAATAGACTAATATTAGTTTTTTATTTCAAAACTTTGTTCATAGGGTATTTGGTACTAGCATGGTTGAAGAGTATGAAGAAATAGCTGATTCTCAGTATCAGTCTGAACGACAAGAACTCTTTGATGAAGACTATGGTAAGCAAATAATTTCTGCATTTTTAGCCATTCAGACGTGTCTTGTGCTAGTCTGGTGGCTCGTCATTTCCCGCATATGATAAATGATTTGACTGCTAAACTTACTCTGAGTCTTGTTGACAGTATTTCAGCATTTCTGGGCTTACCCAACAATCCTTTTAAGTTTTAAACAATGTGTTGTAACTATTTGGAGGGTTACTTTAAAATGCTAGTAATAAGTCTCGATTTCACTTGGCAGGCTAGGCAATAATATCTTCATGTGCTGACAGTAGTAAAGGTTAACTAAAATAATCAAAGCAGCTCACATGAAGCAGTTTTATTCTGAGTGTCCACAGCACATCTCCTGAGATAGTTTGTATGATCAATGCTGCAAGCAATTGGGAAGATGCTTGTTTTGGATTGCAGACTTCGTGTTTAAATAAAAAATATGAAAACACCTGCCTCCAGCCCTCATGAGGAGGAGGGGGAAAAACCCTATATGAAGCTCAATGAGCTGTTTGCTGCATCTCTATCATGAATCCTGGGGAAACTGAAGCCTGAACCCTGAGTCTCTGTGGGTTTCACATTACTTGGTGCTTGATATTTCAGTATGTAATCTCTGACCTTTAACTTTATTTCTGTAGTTTTGTTTTCACACTGTCAAACTGACAGTTGAATGACATGTTAAATCTTGAGGTTTATTTTCTTTGCCCATGACACATTTAATTTTGATAGTCATAGGTGTTCTTCTTTATACATAGATTATCTATTGGATTACAATACAGGGGAAGAAAAATCTTCAAAAAATCTCCTTGGTTCTGCTACAAGTGAGTATGATTTATTAGAAAAATTATTGCTGTGCTCAACAAAATGAGCTAACTGAAAGTGGGATGACATTTTGTCATGCAACAGCTATGATTTTCATATTTTTCTGGTGAAACAATTTATTATGATTCCTATTTAATTGCATAGGTATAAATAGTAACAATTTGAAGTTGGGGTATCATTCTTAGTGTTCTAAAAACAGAACTTTCTAGTTCTAAGGATCTCTATTTTTTGGAAACTTTACTTTCTGTACTTAGGGATCCTGTGCACTAAACAATATGAATGTTACATAGGGCTGTAAATAACCAGTACTGAAATGCTGTAGAACCTTAATGATTCAGAACTTGGAAATCTGTGCTTAATTAAGGTGCCATATTTATAGGAGGCAATATAAAGATTTACTTAGTACAGCTTGAAAGGAAGGGATGAGGAACACTGTTTCTGAGAAGGCTTTATGTAAATATTGCAGCTTCTATGTTCTTAAGAGCTGTATATTTTTTTGAGAGAACTAACGGTTGACTGTCTCGTCACTTTTGCATTGGAAAACCTCCAGATGTGGAGTTTGTTTGGCTAAGAATACTTGAATATTCAGTTTTAATAGTATTCTTAACTGCTGAATTATTTAGGATAGTATCAGGTGCCACACAACCTCTTTTGAAGATCTCTTACACTGTACTGCTCTTCCTTCTGTCCCAGTTAGTGAAGATCTGTTACTGTAGTGTGGATTTGCACTCAAATGCTGTTTGGGCTCAGGCTTTCCTTTCATCCCATAGTGGATCAGAGCTGCGGAGTTCTTTGCTACTATTTCCTAGAACCTAGTCGTCACTTAAGAACAAAAAGTCACGGCTAGGAATATTGCAGTTTTCAAAGGGGAAATAGATAGTGGAAAAGGCAGTTTATTTCTAAATGTTAGCCTCTCAAAGATGAGAGCAAGCAGTACATTCTTCCCTGACACTGCTTGACTCTTATCTGTGACTTTCAAAGTTTCTTCAAGCTGTCTTGATGAGGCGTATTGACATTTTCTGTCTGCGAGTGCAGTATTGCAAGTTTTTTTGTTCACTGTCTGAAAAATGCAGTGACTTTTCTATTGTTTTTTTAGAGTACTAAAGCTATGATGAAAAGATTTGAAACACCTATTACTGATAGTGCTTTTAGAGAGACGTGAAACATTGCAGTGATCATTTAGTTCTGGCTGGTGGATCTTGTTATTGAGACCTTTCATCTCTGGCCGGTAGTCAGTGTTCCTTTTTTGAAGGAATACTGTGTGTGTGAGTGTCGTTTTTTTTGTGGTGGGTTTTTTATATGTGCATGCTTGGACAAATGTGATGGACTTCCATTTTGCATCATTTGTCTTAAACAGACTGATACACAGTGAGGAAGAGGGACCTCTGAGGGGGAGACAGTGAATCTGTAGTTTTCCGTGGCTGTCCTGCTGTGGACATCTGGTGTTCAATGGCAGAATTCTGTCTTGCTCATTTAGCAAATGACACTTCTTGACTCACTTCTTTAGTTCTATTATGATCAATGATCCAACCTGTCTTTATTAGACATCCTCCATTTGAGCGTTCAAGCTCTAAATTTCTGGCCTGGGACCTCCCTCAGTGGTTCACAAACTCAGACTGTCAGAAAATTCCATGCTTAAATATTCTTCTGTTTGTCTTACTGTTCCTTGGTTTCAGTGGACTAATGATCAGTGAGTAATTCTCACTGGTGTTAGAAGGTCTAGCTGGTAAAGGTTAGATACGGGTTTTCAGATGTAAGTTTCTAGCTTACAAACTTATCCTTTAAAAGCAACAGATGCATCCAGTGTAATAGAATGACCAGATTTTTTTAATGTCCTTATGCTGTGGGTCGTTTCAAGCAAGCATTACAAAATAGCAGATTGCTCAGTGGTGCCAATCTCTGGGCCCTCTGAATACGTCCTCTTTGATAAATTGTTTTCTCTTTTAGATGCTATCCTAAGTATGGTGAATATTGCTGCTAATATGCTCGGAGCCAAAACTGAAGAGTCATCTGAAGCTGAAGGTATTTTTTTTTTTTTTACATGAAAAGCATTCTGGAAAGTTTTAATTTCTCTTTGTTATTTTGTTTAATTTTTTGTGAGGCGTTGGATGATCTATGTTTAAATTACTTTTTTCACCTTTTATGGCATACCTGATTAGTGCCATAGAATTTGTATCCTACTGACTGTGAAAAGTGGAACAAAGATGCTGAATTTGCTGAGAAGGGAACAGATACAAAGATAATGTATATGTTTGTTCAGCCAGATTTGGAGATCTTTTACTCTCTGTATTACCCAGCTTCAGTTGTAAAGTCTAACTTGCTGCTTCTTCCTGGAAATATTTTGAGACTGTCCATAACATCATATACATAAACTGTCAGTAGCACTTTCAGTCAAATAACTTCGACATCTGCAGTTAATTTGGTAGTGCAGTTAATAATCTAAAAAAAAAAAAACAGCCCCCAAACCCCCTAATTTATTGAAAACAAACAAGGTTCTTTTACATTCACATTTTCCTCCTTCCTGCAGCAGGGAACAAAAGTGTGTCTGAAAATGTCACTGCCACCCCTGCAACGTCAACAGCTGCACCAAGACTGCCTGAACCAACTCCTGTTCCTTCACCAGAGTAAGTGATTGGTGTTGGGATTTTTTTTCAGTATGTCCCTGGCAGAGACTAACATGCACCAGTCTGGAATCTTTGGTAGTAGAATGCTCAGATACGGCACACTGCCTTAAACAAGTAAAAAGGCAGGTATTTGGTGAAATCTGTGGTATGGTAATGTACTATCAGGAAAATTTATTGCTGTTATTACTGTTCATAGCTATTTCCATTATGATATGTTTTATTTTAACACTTGACTAAATGTTAAAATGCATCGCTAACTTCCTCAATTGTTTGTATTACTTTGTTTAGAAGAAGAAGTAGGAGTGTTTTGCTCTTGGCTATTGCAGATTTCTGGGGTGGAAACTGACTTAATATTCTTCCAGGTTTTGCAGGTTGTCTCATGCAAGGGAGACTAATTAGGAATGTAAGTCGTGCTGCTGAAACTTCAGTTAAATTGTATCCGCAAAAACTCTGCTTTAGAAGCTTGTATTTTTTTGCTAGGCTTTCCTTGATGAAAATATGTATGCAAAGATATGGAATTAGGTTGGGAGGAGGAGTTGTATATAGGTATTCTCTGTTGGGTTTTTTTTTCAGTTGATTACAATTGTTTAGAATGGATTTGGCTACTTAAAGCTGAGACTCTAGCTCTTAAATATTAAGACATGATTTGTGCTGTATTTAGTAGTTTTATGGTTTCCTAGCACTCTGATTGTTGAGAGACTGCAGGAAGCTCAGTGGGAAGGTTGTGATTCTTGTATTTGCATTTGAGGATTGCAGCAGAAGAGTAAGGTGCTAGCTATGTAAGAACTTAGTGATATTTGAACTGGTGACTTTTTTCAGGGGTGGGGGAAGGGGCAATATCTGATTGAGAAGGCTTGCTGTTTCAGAAGGAAGGGTTGAAATAATTTGTTTGTAGATTGGGATTGGAAAACACCAGAGAAAGTAATAACTTACAGAATTTCTGGCTGTATCCAAACTGGCCTTTGGTCACTGGAATAAGCTTTGCTAATTTTTTAAAAGATCCTACTTTTGCAGTCTTTCAGAGCAGGCATGTAAAACTGTTAAAGTAACATCCTGTCTTTAACTCTTTCGTTGTAGACTTGTTACTACAGATATTCCACAGATAGATAAAGAGCAATTAATTGTGGATTTGACAAAAGAAAGTCCTATTGTTCAGCTAGTACAAGAGTATGAAGAAGATACAAGCCAGTCAACGGTAACCTTGCTGCCCAGTGAGGATCAGGAAGAAGAAGCATCGGCTTGGTTTGAACTTGAGACGGAAAAATACTGCTATGACATGGCAACAGCATGTTGTATTTCCACCTTTTCAGAATATCTGTTTAAATGGTGTTCAGTTGCAGTAGCCATGCATCGGCAGCGTAGTAAAACTGGAGGTAAACAAGGGCAAGATTACTCTGCTGATGTTCAGCAGCCACAGGCGGTTCTGACCGAATCTATACATACGTCAATAGACGAGCCTCTGCCTGAGCAATTAGACAGCAAAGTTGAGAGATCATCTGGATCTACTGTTGCAGTTGACTTCAGCAGTGTGGTCCATGAGGAGATCAGTAATGACACCACAGATTCAATTGAACTGGAACCAAGCCATCCTCAGACTGTCTCTCAATCCCTCCTCTTAGAAGTTACTTCTGAAGTTAAGCCATTGTCAACAACAGACACAGTGTTGGAGCCTGCAAAAGAAGATGCAGGCCAGGTGGCACCAAGGGTGACTCCCCAGGTGGATATAGCTGAGATCAGTGCAGAAACTGAAAAGGCTGAGAGCTCTGTTGCAGAAGACGACCCTGTAGCTTCTGAGACCAGTGTGGCCACTGAGGTAAAGGAGATGGGCACAAGAGAGACTATTGCTACTCCAGTGATTTCAAAGCCTACAGAGACTGTTCTGCAGCCTGACTATACAGTAGGCATGTTAGCCAGTGATGCTGGGGAAGGAAAGGAAAGCACTCCAGAAGTGCAGAAACCTGTTTTGCCGCCTATTGAGTCTTCTATATCTGCCGACACAAAGGAGGATGATCAGGCAACTGAAGAAGCTTTAATGGCAATTCCGGTCTCTGGGGGACCGCAGAGAACAGCTACAGACTTCTATGCTGAATTGCAGAATTCAACAGATCTAGGCTATGCTAATGGAAATCTTGTTCATGGATCTAACCAAAAGGAGTCTGTCTTCATGCGCCTTAATAATCGCATAAAAGCCCTAGAAGTAAACATGTCACTCAGCAGCCGTTATTTAGAAGAACTTAGTCAGAGGTAAGTCTGAGGAAGACTGGTAAGGGTCTACCGTATGTAAACAGGATTTTAGCCAGCTATACAAAGGAACATACACATACAGAAAGTAGTACAGTGATTTACTTCAACATAAATCACAGCATAAAGCTTTATGGAAAACTGAGAAAAGTACCTAATCCTAGGTAGCTACTGGAGACCTAGATGTCTGCAGGTGGCAGGGGTTCCCTTTCTGTATTTCAGATACAATCACATTTATTTTGTTTTGAGGAATATTGCTGTGGTTTTTTTAAAAGGATAAAGTGTTGCCAGGATGTAAGCACTAATCTTGTCCATAATCCTTTCAACAGAAGGGCTCATCCTCCTGTTGCTGTTAGACTGAATGACACAGACCTACAATGCCTTCTTTACTTGAATTGATTGTTTCCACTTAAACTACCGTGTTATCATCTGTAATAACTCTTGTTGCAGACGGGAGCATGGAGAGGGAACCAAGAACTTTCTGTGAGGGATGCATATATGTTAGTGTTTATCTGTGGTGCTCCTTAGCCATAGGAGGATCAGGGAATGTACCCATTTCAGAATTGGTTCCAAGGAGGGGGCTCTTCGTTATATTTACTATTGTGTTGTCTGTCTTGGCAGACAGTGTTTGCAGAGAATTCTCCATAGTGAATTCCAGTAAATTGGTGCTAAGCTCTAAGGTGTTGAAATAGATTTTACTTTAACCTTGGAAAAAACCCACAAAAAACCTAGAAAGACACATCTCTGTTTTATGTGTGAAACTTAAAAGGAAATACCACTTGATGTTTAAATAAAACTTCTTTGGGCAAAGAAAAGTTTTCTCCTGGCATAGTCGTATTTTCTGAAGACAAGTCTAGTGCCAAGGAGTTTTATGAACTAGCATTTCAGACCTTTACGCTCTTTATTTTAGGTACCGAAAGCAAATGGAAGAGATGCAGAAGGCTTTCAATAAAACAATAATAAAACTTCAGAACACCTCAAGAATAGCAGAAGAGCAGGTATGGTTTGTTGGAGTACTTAAGTGTTTTCCTAATTAGGAAAGTTTACTTTTGAGAAAGAGTTGCAAGGAGGTGCAGAAATCCTCTTTCACTTGAAGATTTTTATTAGCTGTGCCTTTTAAAAGCATCCATTTCATGCTTCCCAATTTTTTTTTTGTAATAAAATTTTTAGATATATTCTGAGTTGTTTTAGAATAAAGCCATTTCCAGCTCTGTTTCCTGATTTTGTATTTGAAGAAAAAATCAGTTGTCAGCTGGTAATGGCTAAAACTCTTAAATGTCTTTGCCAGTGAAAAAGTTATCCAGGTCATTTCCAACCCTTGTTTCTTGGTTGTAGCTGCATTCAAAGCCATTTTTTTTTAACTTGGTTTATTTTTCATCTCTGATTTAAAGTATAGATAGACAATTGCCCTGATGCTGCTGAATAGACCTAACCTTTAGAAAGGGAGAGGGGTGCAGTAATGGCTTATGCCAAATTTGCGTTTGAAAGTGTAGTGCATGTAACAAAGACTTTAGTTCATTCTTTAAAATGTGGTTTAAGAAAGTGGGAGCTGAAGGAGGTTTTCCGTGCTCTGCCATCCTAGCTTTCCTGAGCAGCTGTGAAATACAGCGCTAACTGCAGTGCTGAATAGTCACTAAAGCAACTGTGCATGTGGCATAGCAGACTTAATCCCAGACTGTCTGAAAATTTCTGAAGTGCAGTCCCAGGCTTGTAGTTTCCTCATCCATCAGCAGTGAAGAAAATTGCAACTTTCCTGAGATCATATCCATGCTCTTTTCTACTTTTTTTGAATAGTATCAAACACTGGTCAGTCTGAGGTGCTCCTCTTGGTTAACCTCCCCGATATTCTGCTTACCTTTCTTCATTTCTTACAGGATTAAGAATCCTGTTAGGGCTCTTTCCAGGAAGGAGATGATAGCTGCAAAGGACTTGTTCCTGCCTGGCTTGGGCTCCTGTCATTAAGTGGCTGGCTACCTGATCCCAGAGCAGAAGCTGTGCGTCAGCCCTTAGAATTTAGCTCTGCCTAGTCATCTGCATGTGTATTTTGTAAGATGACAGTACTTAACTTCTTGATAGTCATCGCATGGAGCTGGCTACTTAATCTGCTTTTAATGAAGGTAGCAGAAGTCACTGTAATGAAATGCACTTGGCATAATGTTACAAAACGTTATTTGATAAGTAAAAGTGTTGATGTTTTTAAGTGCGTATATGACTAATGCTGCTTAGCAGTTGCAAATGTTATATGAAAGTTGTGTTGAAAACAGTGCTGAATAGGTCCTGTGGCTACAAAATGCCTGGCTGTGTCAGATAGAATGCTGACTCGGTACATGTGAGAGTATACGATGGTAGGAACCTGACAACTAAATAGCATGGCCATGACTCTCTTTAATACAGGATCAGCGGCAAACAGAAGCAATCCAGCTGTTACAAGCACAGCTCACCAATATGACGCAGCTAGTTTCCAATCTGTCAACAACTGTGGCGGAATTAAAACGTGAGGTAATTATAATTCAGCAATATGGCACGAGAACTCAAAGGAAGCAGATGCATAAACATATCTCAATTTGAAGAGGCCTGGAGTCTTTAAATGAAGCTTTTCATTTGAGAAGTTGTCTGTAGCAGCTGGCCAAGGGAGGGGAGGAAAGTTTGAGTAGCTTGAGCTGTCTTGTGCACAGCAAGATTGGTAGTAATTTCTACTACAGCCCTACTAGCCCCATGGTTGTAGTCTGAGCTAACGATAAAGATAAAACTTAGTTGAATAACTTAATATCTCAGCCTTCCTGTAGTGCATTGGAATTGATATTGTTCTATGAAATGATTCTTAATGAAATTAGAAGACCAACCACTGATTTTGAAATGGCAATAATGGGATTTGTTGCACATATAGAATGTTTGACGTGTCTGAGGGAATGGTAAAGTTCATGCTTCAAGAACTTTTCCGGCACTTGCTCCATTATATAACTAGTTGTATTGCATGGCTTTGTTACACAGTTTCAGTAAAATGGGATGCTTTGCAGTGTCCAGCACTTACATTGTCCACTTACATACTAACAGACTCTTGCCATAAGAGGTTTAGTGTGCAAGAGCGTACTGGCCACTGTTAGAACTGGGCTGTAATAACAGACAAATATGTGGAGGGTTGCACTTTAGCTACTGAATGGGAGGCTCATATGGCTAAGGCACCCTTCTCCTTTCCTCTCTGGCTATTGTCTTTTAAGATTAGGGAAATCTTGGAAACAATATTAGGAACATACTCTCTCAAATGTTTACATTCTCCAGCCTGGGATTTCAAGCAGTACTATAAACATGACCTTGGTTTTTGTGCATGTTGCCAAAGACATCTCTTGAGCTGTTTTCTAACACTTAGTGAGACTCCGTCCTTGATGCTTGGCTGGCTAAGCTCCTGTTCATGAGTGCTGTGTGGTTTTAACCAGGATTTGACAGTGGTGATCATCAGGGTATGTTAGATGAGTATCCTGGAATTGGAACACATGGCTTTCCCTGAACTCAACTCTGGTCACCTGAGTCTATTAGTCTGAGACATTTGCACAACAAATGGGAGGTCGTGTTCCTTGTCTTTTCTAAAGTCTTTGTATGACTTCTAAGATCTTAGTGTGTTTAAGATATTTTTATAGGAAAACAACTCTGCAACTCACTTTTTTTAAACATTATCTGCAAAATACCCCTGGATTTCAGATTCCATATAATTCTAGTAAGTGTCTTCTGTCAATCTTCAGAAATGAACGTACTTGAAAAAATCGTTTTGCTAGGTTGTGGAATGCAAGAGTAGTTAGAACGATGAAACACATTGAATCAAGTGAATATAATGGTATTTATTCTGTGAAGTACTGCAACATCAGCTGATAAAAAGCATCCCGTAAAATTGAGATAGTATTACATCCATGTCAACTGTAAAACAGAAAAGTTACTTCCTGAGTACACTTTCTTAAGGAAAGTATATTATTTAGATAGGTTTGAATGCTCTTTGCAAGGGGCGGCTGCTCCTTTAAGTTATGGTAGTACCATAGTCAGTGAAATCTTGTCCTGTGTGACCAGCTAGTGGTTTTCAGCCTTCATTCCTTGAATGCTGTGTAGCCAATAGACTACATCAAACCTCTGAAAAAATACTCAAATTGAACAAGTGTTTAGTGAAATTGAAGGAAAGTGACTTGAGAATATGTAAATTGTGTTCTTCTAAAGATTTTAATGTTTAAAACACGAGAATAATAGTATCATTAAATTATTCTTTGTCTTTAACAACTATATTAAATTCTTCCAGGTTTCTGATCGGCAGACTTACCTTGTGATTTCTCTGGTTCTCTGTGTCATTCTGGGCTTGGTGCTTTGTGTGCAGCGGTGCAGAAGCACTTCTCAGTTCTGTGAAGATTACCTCTCAAAAATTCCCAAAAGTAATCACTACCCTAGCCCCAAAAGGTAATGCATTTCTATTTGAAACTTAATTGTTCTTGCAGCTTTTATTGATATTTCCTAATTCCATGGGGACTGGCACATCTGCTTTAATTCTGAGTTGTCTTTCTGCAAACTCAAAATTGATAGCAAAGAGCCATTACTGCTCTGTAGTAACGCTCTCCTAGGAGCATTTTGGGGCTACTACACTTAACGTGCCTAGATAGCTTGTTGCAAATACAGTACTGTGCCCGTTTGCCAGGCCTTCTTGGGCACCTCAGCGAATAATTCTGTCCTTCTGCCAAAGATGTTTCTTAATGAAAAACGCATATGATAAAGTCCCGAGAAAAATGTGTTTAAAAAAGCTTTGTGGATTTTGTTTCCTAGATGTTTTTCCTCCTATGATGATATGAATTTGAAAAGAAGAACTTCTCTTCCACTGGTCAGATCACAGTCTTTTCAGCTAGCTGGTAAAGAAGGTATTATTCACATATCATACATCTAGTCTCTAGTGTTACTCTATTACAATGTGTGTGTTACTGCAAGTGTGTGAAAATGGAATTGCAGATTAATGTCAAAGTACACTGGATTATAGTAGTTCACGTATACGTTCTGTAGGACAAGATGGTTCATGAACAGGTTACCAGACACTCACAGAACTGTGCTAAATTATGCTAAAATGTTAAATGTAGTCTTTGCTATCGTTTATACTCTACAGATGTTTTCTTGGGGTTAGTAGCAATCCATGCAGGCGTTCAGGTCTACAAAGCTGTGAAGCTTGCAGAAAGTGGCAATTTTCTTTTTTTTTTTTTTTTTTTTTTTTTAAATGCCAGACGTGGGAAGTCTGAATGCCCTACTTCTGAGAAGTCCTGAGAGCCTGTCTTTGAAACTTGGCAGATATTTAGGATCCAAATTTATCAACTGTAGTAAGAAGATTTAGACTATTTATCTTGTCTTGGGTATGAGGAATAATCTGGTGTTTTCAGTGTTCATGTTACACTTGGTACAACTGAATTTTGATTTCTTAGGCCATCATCATCATGCAAAACCAAAAGTGTTGCAGATTATAGTAACTACCAAGTATGCAGCTGATGCTGCTTTTCAGGGTGCAGCAAACTTGCTTCGCGTTTTTTTTTGTACTGTGAATAAAACTGCATGAAAACTCATGAGTTGAATTGGGAGGCTGCAATAGAGACTAGTTAAGGCGTAGACTATTTTTTTTGCAAAACCACGCTTTTTTGGAATTCTCGCCTGCTTCAGCTTGCAAGAATGATTTACAAAGCACTGATGGAGGAATGCCAGAGTGGTCTCATGTCACTCTGAACATCTGTGTCCTTGATAGGTACACATGCTTCTAGTATCTGTCCTGTCATGGGCAGGCTGCACATTAAACACTGTTATATTGGTAACAGTTCATTTTCGTAGAAGCTAACCTTTGCTGACTACTGTTCCTTTTCCCTAAGGGATGTTCTCTGCACCTCTCTTATGGCCTAATCTATCAGGAGGTCAGGTGTTTTCAAGTGTATATCACTGATAGCTGCCTTGACAGCATAGGGGAATTCCTCTGTGCATTGACTTCATTTTCAGTGTTCATGTGCTGTACCTCCATTAACTTACAACAGGACAAAAACGTGTCTCAGTGGAATATTTTGTCATGTTGTTACTTATTTAGAACTGTGTTGCTCTAGAGCTGGCAGTGTCGGGACTGCTAAATTTACATTCCCTCTCTTACAGTGGATCCAGAGGACCTGTACATTGTAGAACCCCTGAAGTTTTCCCCAGAGAAGAAGGTACAGTGGCTGTGGGGAGGGCAGGCTGAGCTGAGTGTGTTTCTGCTGGCAGGTGGTGCACGTCTCAGCTGCTCTCCCCTGCGCTGGTTCCTAGGCTTGGTTTTTATGCTCTGTTTGCCTTCCAGAACCTAACTGTTCCTCTTTCTACTTGTGGTTTCAGAAAAAGCGATGTAAATACAAAAGTGAAAAAATAGAGACTATTAAGCCAACAACAGAGCCTCTGCATCCAATAGCCAACGGGGAAATTAAAGGAAGGAAGCCGTTTACGAACCAGAGGGACTTCTCTAACATTGGGGAAGTTTATCACTCTTCGTATAAGGGTCCTCCATCCGAAGGAAGCTCCGAAACGTCATCACAGTCTGAGGAGTCCTATTTTTGTGGCATTTCAGCATGTACGAGTCTGTGCAATGGACAGACCCAAAAGACAAAAACTGAGAAGAGGGCTATAAAACGAAGACGGTCTAAAGTTTCAGACCAAGGGAAGCTCATAAAAACTCTAATACAGACTAAGTCAGGGTCAATGCCAAGCCTGCATGACATAATCAAAGGAAACAAAGATATAACAGTGGGAACACTTGGTGTCACGGCAGTTTCTGGACACATCTAAAACTAGCTGAACTTATCAAACAGGAGAGTGTTTGTTCGTTTGAGAACAGTCTGTGGTATTCTGTGGGAGGATAGTGGGAGACGAAGAGCTCAACTAATTGGAAAGTATTCAGAAATTTGGTTTCTGCCTTTTTAAATAGATGGGATTGTGTCAATCTTGGCTATAAGCTGCAGCTTTACGAGGCTGATAATTTCCTATGAGAACAGCTTGGGGGGAGGGAGGGCAGGGTTCATTTTATAAAGGTTTTTTTTCACAGTTCCTGGGGCAGAGATTTTTTTGAAACCCAGTTTGTTGGGTGGAATAGGGATAAAAGCCTAATCCTCTTCCTTTAGCTTTGTTCCTATTTCTTGCACCTTCCCATATTTATGTGCCTTTTGTCTATTTATAATGCCACTGGAAGAGGGGAGATACAATTGTTTGTCATTTGATTTATTTTGTAATTTCTCTAGCTTTTTTTGAAGATGCAACACTACAGTGCTGTAAAGGGACATGTGTTGGCCTTCAGCTGGACTCAGTAATGTGGACTGGATACTGTAAAAATACTAATAGATGGACTTGTCTGACTAGATTCTGGTTTTGCAAACTCGATTGAGAAAAATATCTCACTAGAGATGGTAATCACATTTATTTCCACCTTCAGTTACAAATCGGAGCTGTAGTCTGATGTGCTAAATGAATGACAGTTGCTTTCTAGGATTTCCTGTGTACGATGGGATCTTAGGCTGATGAACGCATTTGTTATCTAAATTGCCTGCTATAGTTCTCTGAAGGAAGTGATGGGGAATGCTCACTGCGTCTGTGCGGAGAGTTCAGGAAAAAGCTCAGCTGAAGAAGCGAGGGTGAGCTGCTGCAGCTGGGCTGTTCTCCAAGCCAGCTCTGGATGTGTTGTTTGCAAAGCCTTGAAGTCTGACCAGTCAGGTCGGTTCAACGTGGGTATTTCCATAACGTTTGCTTTTGTATTGGCTAACAAATGTGCAGTGTTTGTATGGTTGGTATTTTCATATCCAAGTGTTTTTTATTTTGACTGTGATTGTGTATTTGGATACTATAGGATGTGTGATTGCTAAAATGTTGAGTGTGTATCTGAGCGAGTGGAACAAAAGGTTACTCCTTTTGGCAGGTGTTACAGGTTCACGTTGTAAAAAATAAGTTAACTTATTGAGCACTTTTAGTGGTACCCTTTTTAACAGATCTAATGCCTTTCCTGGGTATTGTATGTAATGTGACTTATTTAAGCCTTTGGTTTTTTTGCTGCTTTCTTGTTAGTTTATGAATACTTTAAGGTGATGTACTTTTGGAGTTGATCTGCACAATTAGCCAGTCAGAGCACATGAAACAGACGTGTTGAACGTGAATTCAGAAGGGTTTCAAGCCTGGATGAGGAAAATACATACCACCTGAGTGCAGCATACAGTGTTGTGGAACAAGAGTATGTAACTACAGAGCTGTAGTGCCATTAGAAACTGTGAATTTCCAAATAAATCTGAACACTTTGTCTTTAATTTACTGGCATTTTTCCTTTGAAAATGAAACTTGTGGCTTAATTTCTTCTCTGAGAAGGACTAGTCTTTAAATTTCAGTGCAGAACTAGGACTGGGCCATCATAAGGCGTTTGCAAACTTATTTGTCAGCCTAGATGTGTTCGTCTATTTAAAAAAAAAGGGGAGGAGGGAAGCTGAAGGCTGAGCGGTTGTTTGTATGAAAGTTCAGGAATCCTGGCCATGTAAAACTGCTAGAGGTTTCAGCAGGTGTCAGTTCACATCTTGACCTGGGGGATCCTTAGAAGTGGTAGCTTTCTGTGAGGATGACTGCATGAAATTACCTCTTGGTACTCAGAGTTAAGCTTTGTGAAGGATATTAAAGGCCATTAAAAGAAAATGTTAGATAGTCATTTATCATTTCAAACCAGAGTTGTCAGCTTGAATTTTGCCCCTTATGGGTCCCTTCCTCCTAACTTACTTCTAGCAAGCATAGCAGCACTGCATGTGGCCGAATGCTGAATTCACCAGCTGTCCAGCATCTACTCTTGTCAATTGAGACTCCCCAGCACTAATTTCTTGCTTGAGTGTCTCAAGACTCTCTGCTTCATCATAGGGAGTGCTGATTTAAAAAACAATTGAATGTGGTGTTTGCTGAGGGGGTGGGGTGGTGGGGTGTTTTCTTTTTGTGGTGCACGTTTTTTTTAATTAACTGGCCTTCCTCTTGATCGCTTGTAAGAAGTGTGCTTTCCTTTACTGCCCTGGCAAGTTGAAGCTGGACATGACTGAATTCTTAAAACAGCCCATCATCACTATCTGGCTATAAACCAAAGACTGACGGACCTAGAATATGCCAGTAGGTGTAGGATGAGGTCAAATGAGTCATGATGCAATACGCAGGCAATAAATGTGTCTCTAATGGGGGGCTTACTTTTCCTTAGGTTTAGCTGGCCTGTAAGTGTTGGATGAAAGTAAATTTGGTTGTGAAACTGAAATTAAACCAAAAATGGTGGTGACCATGTATATTTATCAATCATACAGTGAGCATACAGCTCTGGGGCAAGGAGGGGTTGCCTTTCCTGGAAGCAGCGGTTCCGTGGATGGCCAGAAATGTCTTCCTTGTCCTTTTCTGTTTTGTGGTAACGGACAACTTCTTACTCTGTCCTGCGTACATTTGCTTCCTGGGCTGGAGTACCCCACGGCACTGGTGAGCAATCCTTGACGTTCCCTTGGACATGACAGTTGAGAAGTTAGCAGTACTCCTATGTGTCAAGAGGAGCTTGTATGAATTCAGCTGGTGTGATGGGGAGCAAAGGTATTGCCCCCAGTGCAGACTTTTCCAGTATTTTAAGTATCTGGCTAACAGAAATTTGGGTCAAACAGTGAAAGATGTCAGCCTAGTTTTTTTTGTCCTGGCTCAGCAGAGATGGCTGTTAGCAGCAATGACTCCTGTGAATAAAGCACGTCTATCATAGAGTCGCTGCTGGTGCTTATCAGCCAGGGGCTGACTTTCATACTCTCATAAATACGCTGCCTAACCATTTCAACTATGTCTAGGTCTAAACTTTCCAATCAAAGCATAGGTTATGCTTCAGCTGCTGAGAAAGCCAGCATCTGAAGGAACCTACTGAGCTTCTTGTGCTATTGCAAATTCGAGAGTGTTTGTTCTGGCAGTAGACTGGAGATTGAACCACAGCTTCCGCCTGCTGCTGCTGTGCTGCTTTTAATTATTTGTAACCACTTTTTTTAAAAAGGCTCTTAATGTCGAGTTCTTATTGTTTAATGTTATCCTTTCATGTGGGCTCTTGAGTCATTTTTTACTTCCAGTTTCATTAATGTCACACTGACTCTAGCTTTCAAAACTTGATTCTTTACTCTGGTGAAGTCAAGTCTCTTTTAAATTGGTCATAATCTTTACATAGAGAGAGTAGTTTCTAACAAAGACAGCTTATAAATCTTGACAAATTCCTATGGCATTGTGGATACTTACAGGGAGGGCCTAGTCCACCTTGTGATATTGCATAATAAGGTTGGACAGTTGTTGGTGTAAAATACCAAGAAACCAGCACGCGTGCGCAGTAGTGAGGACTGCATCCTTGCAGTCCTTGGGCAGGTCTCGAGCCCAAGGTCAAAAAATACTTGAGCAACACAAATGTTTCCATGGGAGGATGGATAGTCACAAACATACACATTGTATAAGTGAATTACTAGCCATGTTTGCCAAAATAAGGTATTTAGGTTATATACATTATGCATCAGAGTGGAAATCCAATATATTTAAAACACACAAACTCTAGTAGCTGTGTGGTATTGGTAAGTAGAGAACTGAAGTATAAGGTGTCTGTGTGGCTTCTGCTTTTGCCAACTTGCCGTGTGAGATGAAACAAGATGGAACAGCTTAGCATGCTTCATTTAATTAGGTACGAACATGTTCCACTTCATTTGGAACAATTAAAATGTAGAGCCCTGACCACAAAGTGCGGTGGGTAGGCTATCAAGCGGTGTGTGTCTCATCTGGAAACCCTGAGTGTCAAACAGCATCAGGTACTGCTGGAGAAATTACTGGGGTTTCTAACAGCTCGAGAAGAATTAGTGTTCCCAGAGGTTGTTTAGATAAAACGTGTTAGCTTAGGAAAGGATAGTGATACCCATGAATCTTTCTTACTTACCTCTCCTCTAATTTTAAGAATAGTAATTTTGAAAGAAGCTACCAAGGAGCTTTCGGCTGCCTTACTGCTGTCTCTCATATTGGACACATGGCCTGGGAGCTGCAACTGGTCTTGCCCATGCTGCTTTTCATTAGAGACACTAATTAAGTCACAGATTAGAGGTGCAGCTTTTGGTAGGGAATGGAGATGAAGTTAACTCTGCACTTTGTGGACCTAGAAATGGAGAAGAAATTTGTTTGCCATCTTGAGGCTTGTTTTTCCTTAGTTAGGTGTAGTAGCTAGAGCCTACATCCAGCTGCTGGGCCCTCTGTGAACTTGCAGCAAACAAGAATATTTGTCTGTGATTTTTTTAATAGTTTTTTCCTCCAGAAAAATAACTTGAAACATCTAATGAATATCGTAGAATCATAGAATCATTAAGGTT
>NW_009227027.1:0-3105 GCF_000690835.1 Fulmarus glacialis | reverse complement strand
CCCCTTCGTGTCGCCGCGATGCCACGGAGCCAAACTCCCTGCGATCCCAAAGGCTCCACCCCGGGCTGCGCCGCTGGAGGGGGTTTTGGGGTTTTTTTCAGCCACTTTGGTCTTTTTGGCGATATTTTTGCATGGGCCAAGCAGCCGTGTCGTTTAATCCCGCAGCAATGCCTTAGCGGTGGCTTCCCGGGAGCTTCTTCATCGGCTTTCGGGGGACACCCACAAGTGAGATGCATGTTTCTACCATTCCTGTATCTCACCCCCAAATTTGGGTGGCAAGCAGCTGCCGCACCGACATTTATCCCGAAGCCACAAAGCCGGCTGCAAAATCCCCTCCCGATATCGTTTTTTTGAGGGATAAATAGGATTATTACTGGGTTTATTCCCTGTGGGAGGAGGGATGGATGCGGGAGCAGGCGGCTGCCGGCCGCGGGAGGAGGGTTGATGCCGGGCTTCGCCGGGATGCTCGCGCGGCTCCTCGGCTCGTCAGGAAACCCGAAGCTTTGTCAGCTTTTCCGTTGCGACGTGGGGTTTTTTTTTTTTTTTTTTGGGGGGTGGCGGGTTTCTCTTCTGCTTTCTGCAGGCCGGCTTCCTGCCCGTTTCTGCCTGCTTAAAGGCAGGCTTCGCTTTTGCAACCCCTGCTCTGGTTTAAAGCATGCCGCAGAATAGTTTTGCTGTTGCATATAATTCATTTGCTAGAATATATCCCGACGGGCAGGGGAAGGAGCGGGGGTTGCCGCTGTGCTGAGGTTTTAGGGACAGGTCCGTCCTCCGACACAGGTTTTACCGTTCGGCCTTGGTTGGGTCATTTATCCGCCTGGATTTTGTGTGGGGGGGTGGTTTTTTTTGGCAGGAAAATGGGTTTGTTTCCCAGGGGATTGGGAGGAAGCACATGGCAATGCGGGAGGTGGAAGAAAACAGCGGTTTGTGAATCAAACGCTCTTTTCTCGCCTCGTTTTTTCTTTCTGGACAAGGGAAGGGAGGGGAGAGACCCTGGAAAAATGAAAGCCCGTCTGTAGGAGAGTTTGCACAAACACCGGAGGAAAAGCGCGACCCGAGAAGCACTTTCTTGGCGCTCAAAACCACCCCGACGTTGCACTTCAACGTCTCTCCGGTGCCCGATTTCCAAAGTGCTCCTGATTTCCAAAGCCCGCCAGCGACCCCGAGGGCTTCGCCCTAAAACTCCTTTTAATTCCGCTTCGTAGCATCCAAAAATCACTCTCCTGCTTTAAGCCGGGGCCGCTCCAAAGGCGGGATTTTGGGGGAAGTTTCCGAGTTGTTTGCACGAGAGCGATGGAAATGTTTTGGCGCTGGAGGGAACGCACGAAAATTTAACCGGTATCGTAAAAAAAAAAAAAAAAAAAAAAAATAAAGGAACCAGCCCAGGGTCTTTCTGACTTGCAGCAGTCAGCCCTCGCGCCCGCTGCCTGGTTTCGGGAGGGCACGAGGAAGCATCAAGATCCAGACCTGCGTTTTGTAGCAAAACCCTACTAAAATAAATGGAGAAAAGGAACAAATCCCGCTCACAACCCTTCCACCTGCCGGTCTGGCATCGTCCGTGGATGCTCGAAATGCAAATGTTAGCGAAAGCGTCTCTCTGCCGGTATTAAATTTTCAGTGAGTTTACAACGCTTCTCCCCTTATCTGATTTCCCTTCCCTCTCCATCGGTTTTCCCGGAGGAGCCGCATCAAACTTTACCCACGGCTGCACCCGCTGGAGCCTTTTCCCAAAAGTTCTTCCAAATCCAAGCGAGTTTTTTCCCCCCCAGCCCCGTTATCCCGGGGGTGCGGGGGATGCGATAGCGGGGCGGTTGACGCCGATGCTTTTCTCTTTGCAGTTCAGCTCCCATGAAAGAAGAGCGGGAGGATGGATTACGGCGGCTGCGAGTACCTGGTCCCCTGCGGAAAAGATAAATACATCGCCAAGTAAGATGCTCGGCAGGGCTGTAATGCAGAAATGCGGTGGGTGCTGGTAGCTGGGGAATTATTTGCAATATTCCCGGGGGTTTTTGCCTTCGAGCTGGGCGGAGGGGAGCGACCCTGGGTTTTAACTCGATTCGGTTGGATTTGGAAAGAAAAAGCCGTTCTGGGGCAAGAAACGGCAACTTCCTTTAAAAAAAAAAAAAAAAAAAAAAAGGGTTGTTGATGGGATTTGGAAATTTGTTTTGATGGGATTTGGAAATTTGTTTTGATGGGATTTGGAAATTTTTTTCTTAGGAGCGTGGCCAAATGCTCTATAAACTGTCATGAAAGAGAGGTTTTGCTGAAAAAGGTCCCGATTAGTAATTGCTCTGTTACGCTTTGGTAAAGAAGTAAAAGGATTCCGAAGTTTCAAGGAAGATTTTGGAGGAGATAAAGCATACATGTGATCCTTTTTCCCCCCTTTTTTCTTTCTCATAACCCCAAATCCCCGTGATTCGTGCTGCTTTATCCTAGTCGGATGGGGCCGAGCATCCTTCAACTCGACCAGCCGGCTGAATTAATGCCGGCTTTATGAATGAATGCCAGGGGCGTCGCTGCCCCGCGATTCGTAGCGGCGCTTAGACAGCCTGGGTTGGGTGGGGTTTTGTTGGGTTTTTGTTTGTTGGGTTTTGGTTTTTTTTTTAAATTTCAATTTTTATTTTTCATTTGCAACTGGAGCAGGGCTCGGACTTTTACTTTGAGCTCGGGGTCAGGGTCCGGAGCGACGAGCCGACGTGATAAACTCGCCTGTGGAAACTTGTGACTCCAGCATGACCCACGGGCTTGGGCGCTCCGAAAATTTCCGTGTTTTTCAGGCTTGTGACCGGCTCCACCGAGGGCTGACGGGTTTTCTTACGTCTTTTTGGCCGGCTTACGGAGGGCAGGGTTGCGGGGGAGCTTGTCCCCCCTGCTTGTGGTTGCAAAGGGCAACCCCTGGTTGATCCTGCAGCACGTATCCTCGAGAAGGGAGGTCTAGAGGCAACAAAAGACCCAAATTTGCCCCAAATGAAGCTGGTTTGGGGCAACGTAGCAGCATGGCAGGTTCATTGCCCAGCCTGGCCCTGGGAAGCAATTCCTGCTTTCTCCCACTTCCCCAGAATTCCCCCCCGGCCGGCTCAGGGGGTACCACGCCGGGGACCGAGC
>NW_009227026.1:442-893 GCF_000690835.1 Fulmarus glacialis | reverse complement strand
ACGAACTCTACCGCCGGCATCAGGCGGCGCTGGAGCTGATGGAGAGGGACCAGGTACCGCAGACCCTTCCCCAGCCGCTGCTGCCCCGGGACCCTCGCGCTGCCCCCAGTGATGTGGGAGGCAGTTGAATTCCCTGAGGGCGCCTGGTCTCAGCTCTCCTCCCTCCCCGACCCCACCAGGAGCGGGGCCAGAAGCTCCTGCAGACGCTGCGGGACCTGGAGAAGCAGGGCCTGGAGGGGATGAACGCACTGCTGGGGGGGACGGTGGCCCCCCGCCCGGAGGAGCTGGCTGACCTCTTCTTTGACTGCGTGGAGGCAGAGCTGAAGTTTTACACATAAACCCCACACAGGTGGGTGTGCTCACCCCCACCACGGCATTGCTCCTGGATAGGGGATGAGAAAACCTTCCCGGTGCCCGGCCCCAGCACCTTGCCTCCTCCCGCCGCTGCCCT
>NW_009227026.1:0-276 GCF_000690835.1 Fulmarus glacialis | reverse complement strand
GGATTTGGAATCCTGCCCGCAGCCTGGCGTGTCTTTTCCCACCATCAGGCAGAGCTGCCTGTGCCCGGCCCCTCTGGGGCTGGCTGCGGGGCTGGGGGCTCCCTGGCAGACAGGCGGATTGCTGTAGGAATAAAGAGGCTTTAATCCCAACTGCGCAGTGCTGTGCTGGTGCAGGGTATTTGGGGTAACTGCCTATTTCTTGCTCCTTTGGTGCCAGTCTCCTCCTCCAGAGCCTTGGTCCGGGGCTGGCTCCTGCCGGGAGCTCGCTGGGGCTGC
>NW_009227025.1:0-7690 GCF_000690835.1 Fulmarus glacialis | reverse complement strand
CATGGGCGGGGACATCTTCCTCTAGACGGTTATGTTTCCCCTTTTCCAGTCAGTGGGAACTTCACCGGGCTGCTGCGACTCCTCAAATATGATGGATAGTGGTTTAGCAACTTTATCCACCAGTTCCCTCAGGACCCACAATGGATCTCATCAGGTTCCACAGACTTGCGCACTTTCAGGTTCCTTAGATGGTCTTGAACCTGATTTTCTCCTATAGTGGGCAGTAGTAGTACAATCATCTAAGCCATAGCAACAGGAGATTGGTTTTGGGTGGATGCACTCAGCTCTCCAGCAGAGAATATAGCTACATTTGCAAGCCTCTTAAAGCTGGTGTATTACTTGTGTGGTGAAATTCCATGAACCATCCAGGCATTATTGTAAATCACAGCTGCACTGTCTGGACTTTCTTACTAAATTTCTACAATGAAATGTTGTCTGCATATGTTGCCAAAATAGCTTCAAAACTGGTAGTTGCTAGAACCCTTTGTTAGTACTCTCCTATGTTGACTGCCGCTGGCTTGCACATTACAATTTTGGGAATGTGGCTGGGATGAATGTTCTTCTGTCTTTCAGCAGCACCATATACCGATCTTCCTCTGCCACCCTTGAAGCCCCGAAAGGTTTGGATTGTGTATTCTGCTGATCACCTGCTGTATGTGGATGTGGTGCTGAAGTTTGCTGAGTTTCTGATGACAGTCTGTGGCACTGCTGTAGCCTTAGATCTGCTAGAAGATCATCAGATCTCAGAGTTAGGGCCGTTACCTTGGCTTACTAGACAGAAGAAGGAAATGGAAGACCTATCTTCAAAGATCATCATCTTATGTTCACGGGGCACGCAGGCCAAATGGCAAGCCATGCTTGGGAGCGAGCCTGTGTGTCTCAAGCAAGATCAGCAAAAGCCAATGGGAGACCTGTTCACCCCAGCCTTGAATTTGATCCTGCCAGATTTCAAGAAGCCAGCCTGTTTCGGAATGTATATAGTCTGCTATTTTGAGGGGATAAGTAGTGAGAAAGATATACCTGATCTGTTCAATGTCACATCCAGGTACCAACTGATGGACAAGTTTGAGGATATTTATTTTCGGATTCAGGACTTGGAGAAGTTTGAACCTGGGCGCATCCATCGAATCCGGGAAATAACAGCTGAAAATTACATTGATACCCCTAGTGGGAGGAAGTTGAAAGAGGCAGTACAAAAGTTCAAGAACTGGCAGATGGAGCACCCAGACTGGTTTGAGAGTGAAACCATCTGCTTGGATAATGATGAAGAGTTGCAGTCCCTAAACAGAGAGAGCCAGGTGGATTCATTGCTAAGTGAACCAGGTGGAATTGTGAAACACCAGCTGCACCTACGGGAGCCTGACCCTAACTGCTGTTATGTCATCAACCTCCACATGCATGAAGGTGAAAGTAGAGGCTGTAAACTGCAACCTCAACTTAATCCATGTGAGGATCCGACTTCTCAGACTATGGTCCTTCCTATGGATGAGGCTCCTCTAGTTCAGGTAGTGGAGCCAGTCTCTTCCACGGAAGATAGAAATATACTGGGTCATCATGTGCTGAGTAATGAGGACTGTATGGAAGGAGTTCCTCTTCTAGAGACAAGCTTTCCAATGAGGAATAACATCATCCTCCACGATGACTCTGAAGTTTCAGCAATAGATGACCAGAGTCCTGCAAACCTCTCGGGTGAACTGAGACACCATCTGAATGGACTCATGTACTCTCTTTATCAGCAGAGTGTCATTCCTTCAGAGCCATCTCCCTGTCAAGAGGAGGCTGACAAGCAACACCAGTTGGTCTTTGATGACCAATGCAAAGACCAAAGACAGTCAGTGCAGTCAGACCAGGGCTACATCTCTAGATGTTCTCCTCTGCCTCCTGATGACCTTGTGGAGGAGGAGGAGGAAGAGGAGGAGGAGGATCAGGAAAAACAGGTGGTCTTCCATGAACTCTCTCCAGAGGTCTTGAACAGTCTAAAGAGCCTCCAGCAGCAGCTGTTTTTCCAGGACATTCAACGGAGCTCTGACTGGGGGTATCCAGCTGAGATGATGGACACTGGACAATCTTTGGAGGACTGTTAGGCTCTATCTGGGACCTGCTCCATTTGAAATACAGGGATGGAAGGTGGTACCGTGCACCGTGCTGAAACTGTGTTTCCAACACCGTCCTTGTCCTTGTATTATAAATGACTTACTGGTGGGATCTTCCTGTCGGCTGCTAGGAGGCAGCAGACTGGTAACGTTGCTTCCAATCTCTATGGAGAGAAGCAATGAATATTAGCCACCCCTGTGAAAGAACAGACAGTGGTTCTGTTCCTCGAGGAAATGTACTACATTGAGTCCTCGCTGACAGATGGCAGAAAAATTATTGTGGCTCATCCACTTGTGCCTTCAAAATGCCCTCCAGCTGTACTGGTTCTATTGCACTGGATAAAAGTCATGGCCAGGGTTTGGAAAATAGATTTGGATAACGTGGCAAAACTTGTATTGCCATTTTAATACACATTTTAAATATTTTGTTGTAAATACTGTGTTAAAGATGTGTGCCTTAAACTTCAGCTAGGTTAGGGCTGTCCCTACCTGGTCACTACACGTGCCTGGAGTGTTTTTCTTTTGCCACTTATTCATTCATTTGCAACAGCATTTCCATGGCCTTTCAGAAATAAAGTGAAGTAACTGAGCAGTAAGTGGGATAAACTTTTAATTAGGGTCTCCATAACTCTCCCTACCTCCCTACTGGGAGCTATATGCTTGAAAACCAGCAATAGGAGAAAGTGGGAGAAGGGGATAATGGACCAAAAAAATGGGATTTGGGCTTATTATACAATTATAAGAATAATCTGGGACTGAATACAGAATTACTGAATCAGGGGAATCTGGTGTATTCTGTAATGCACTGCTGCATGTTTGCTTTTGGACATCTTAGCACCAGGAAGAGTTGAACTGAAGTTGTAGATAGGGACACACAATTAAGGAAATGAAAGGCTATTTTGAGAGGGGGAAAAAGTGTAGCTTCAGCAGGTGCTGTTTTGGAGTGGAGATTATAACTGAGTTAGGGGAGGCTGAGCTAAAATGAGTGTAAGATGTACTTATGTGGGTATAAACTCAAGCACAGGTAGTTCAGGTTAATGATTGTGAAATACTTAATAGACTAAGGGGTTCATCTTCCAGGAGCAGTGATGGTAACTGTATCAATTCCAGTGTTTTTAAAAAAATTGGGCTTGATGCACTAGAAAAAATTGTCCCTTGTGAGTGATTGCACGTTGGCCCATGTAGCGCTGATGGGGTAGCGGACTAGTCAAGACTGGCGTTTACCCTATTTGTTATCACAGTTTCTGTAGTCCAGCCTGCTGGATATCCAGGCCTTTCTCCTTTGTGTTCAGACAAGCTTGTCATCTTCCTGTCCTTCTAAGTTTACTTGTCAAAAAATCTTAAGATAATTTTATTTCAGCTTTTTAAAAATCTGGTATCTCAGAAGATAATCTGTTCTTTTGACTTGCAACCAATATTGTATTATGTATATTTTATAATTTTATTTGTTTATAACTTGTGTTTTGTTCCTTAACTTAAAAACCAAGAATACTTTTTGAATATATTTACTTAAACACTTCTATGTCCTCAATTCTGCCTAACTCCTTATGTGAGTATTTCTTATAGAAATATGAGGCAAAACTGAGAGCCAGAACTAAACCAGCTGACAAATGCCAAAACATGCCTGCAAAGCATTGCAGCTGTATCCAGTTGAGGGCCCTCGTGTGTGGGAGGTGCATGCCCCTTCAAAAGGGGTGTTAAAGAAGGGAAATGTTTGTCATTTCTGTGCAGGGCGGCTCGGTGGGGCAGGACTGTTAAGAGAGCTTGCTTTCTGTGCAGCCAGATGCCTAGAAAGACTAACAAAGGCACAGTCCCTGCCTAGATCCAAACTCAAGACTGGGTGCCGCCTGCGTTTCCTGTCTGCACAGGACCTACCCCAACAGGAGCGAAGCAAGAGGCAGCTGTCATCTCAGTGCTTCTCCAGTGAGAACCAAATTCTCAGATTATGTGAATAACTGTCGTCTTGATGATCCCACTTCTTAAAGCTTCTTTTATCTTACAGCAATTAACATGTAAATCTGATTTTTTTTTTCCCATGAGTGTTTTTCAAGTGGTATGAATTCCTGCAAATCACTTAAATAGGAAGCTCAGGAGTGTCATCTGGATTTTCTTGCCTTAGTCATGCCCTTCTCAAATAACTCCCTTGGTGCTACAGCTTTTAGAATTCACTTTCCCGTACAAGAAGCTTATTTGAGGGAAAAATCCAGACACTATTTTAGCAATCCAAGATGAGGAAATCAAGTAATTTTAATGCATCTGTTGGTCCCTGAATGCAAAATTGAATAGCCCAGCAAGACTCAAAAGAGGGAAGAAAAGAGCAAAATCAGTCACAAGTTTCTAATTTTATTTTAACAATCTGCTTTTTAAAAAATACAAGTTCTGAATAATGCCGGGGATGCCAAGTGTCCATTGGCCATGGGCCTTATCTCTCACTTCAGTTTCCCCTCCTGGGAGTAGTCATCTCTTTTGTCAGGATAGCAAACAGAGCAATGAAATGCTAAATAGCTGAATTGTGTTACAAGGCTTGTACAGAATCCCAAGGGATCTATGTCTTAGTATGGCACAACTTTGTTTAGTAAAGTGTTATTGACCTGGACCAGTAATTTAATGTTGGCAGAACGTATAGTAGGTGTGCAAGGTGCATCGGGTGAGGTATTGTTTGCACTTTAATGGTACCACTATCTCTCTCTTCTGCAAACGGATCTATTATGCAGCAGAAGAGTTTAAATGGAAGTGAGAGCTCAATTACCAAAGAGAAGGGAATTCAGAAGGTGAAGCAGGCTTATAAACAAGACATTGAAGAGCTTTAAATGTTCCTCTGTAGTAAGTAATTGAAGTGGCAGCAGAGCTGCCCTTTTAGTTGCAAGGGGGCTTCTGTACAGCCAACTACTATGAGAGCTTTACGCTCTCCAAACAGCACATTTACTGACAACCTAGAAACCATGGCACTACAAAGAACCACTTTTTCTACAAAGGAATTCTATGCAACAGAAGCATCATTTTGCAGGGTCATCTGCCCCAGGCAACCTTTGCATCCACAGACAAATTTGAACTGTGATTTCACTGTCAATGGTTTAAATATGCCATGGCTAGATAAATTTCAAATATGCCATTTTCTCAATAATGTCTTAAATGGAAAAAGGCACTCACTGTTGAAACAGCAACTTTGTTATATGTTATGAAGGGGTACTGAAGTAAGACTTGTTAATAATTCTGCTGTGATTCTTCTAGTGTCTCAACTATGCTTATGCTTCAGTGTATTAGGGATGTTCTTCAATGCACTTTAGTGCCACTGTGAACTTGGCCATAGGAGCAGCAGAACATAGTTGGGAGTGATTAGCTTTTTTCCCTTCATCTTGTTTTTGCCAAAAAAGTTGTTTGTTTTTTCTTTTTTCTTCAGCTGTTTGGCTGAAGCATGGAGTACTCCTAGGTACAGGTGTCATCTCATTCTCTCTTGAATAATGCTGTAGTTCTCTCTAAGCTTTTACTATCTGCTTAATGCTGAAAAAGGAAGGTGCAAGGAAACAAATATCTGTACAAGCATATTACACCTGTAATTACGCCTCCTTTGGCCAGGAACTTAGCATCCCCTCGACACGTCTCACATCACATAGGAAAAGTTCACAGTACCAAGTTTTACAATCACAGTCACTCACAGCACCAAGATTGTCCAGACAAAAAGAAGTTACTGAAGAGAAAGGCCACTGGCCAAAATTCACACAATTGCCCGTGTAAGGGCTCAGGTTAAAAATAAAGCACTAGTGGGAAAGTTAAGCCTAGCTTTTGCTGACTCTCCGTTTGGTGGGGGAGAGCAGCAAGTCACCCATCTTAGCTGCAGCTCTGAACAGAACAGCGGTATTGCCCCATCTTTTCTAGGGGCTTTTCTAACCCCTTGAAACTCATCGGCCACCCGAGAGCTGGGGGAGAAGAGCCCCATGGCACCCCCACTTCTGCCTGTGGGAGCTGGAAGTTACCAGACTGTAAACATTTTGCCGTAGCAGTCCTCTGGAGCAGGCAGTTGATCCCACTCTCTGAAAAGGGAGGTGGGACAGAGGCTCGGTCCCACTGAAGCCTGAGCCGTGAAGGAGAGAATGGATGTGTGTGCAGAAGTCTGGGCTGTGCCTGCGGTCCTGCTGTTGGCTCTGGGTAGCAGTTGGTTGTGCTTTATTTCCCTTCCCATCAGGACAGCTTGAAAAAAGGCTGGGGACAGGAAACTGCTGTTTTCCCAATGAACGCAGCCTTGCCCAGATAACAAAATACAAGCCTGGGAGAGGCAAAGTCCTTCCTCCAACCGTGGCCTCTCTGCTCCTGCTTCCATTTGGCTGGTTTCAGGAGCAGCTGTAGCCAAGCAGAAGAGCAGGCCTTAACCCCCACCGAACATTCATGGAGCTTAAAACCAAAGATAACTGTGTTTCTATGAGAGGTTACTAACAATTAACTTTTTCCCCACCCACCCTTAACCACATGCACATGGAGGACAGGATGCCGGTGTGTGGGCTTTCACCAAAGCTCGGGAGATCTGTGCTGAAACGTGAGGTTCACCGAGCGCAGGGCCCACCCCGAGCAGCGCCGACATCCTCTGCTCTGCTGTTGAGAGGGGGCAGTTTGCAGGCTTAGCCCCATCTCTGGTCTCTCAAACAGACATGGAGGGGGCCAGAGGAAATCTTTCCAGCCTTCCTGGCCTGTGTAAAGGGAGTCCCTATGCTCTGCATAAAAGAAAACCAACACTGATCCCATAAACATGCATATTCACAGAGAAATGAAAGCCCCAGCATGTGGGTGCTGCTGTCTGAAGCAAGCAGTAGGCTGCTGTAAACCCTGTTCTCACCAGAAATGAATGTCTCGGTGGTAGTGAAATGGGGTCTAAACCCCTGGATTGTGTCCATGCCAGATTCACGTGTTTCTTTAGCGTGTGAAGTCAACATAAGACGCAAAAGGTTGAAGCACAGAGGTAGACATTTTCGGCTTGGAGAAAGCGGCTCCTAGGCTTGAAATGACCAGAGGGCCGGCGTGCTCCCAGAGGTTTCCCCGGCTGGCATGCAAAGATCTTCTGCAGCTCTGCTGCTGGGAAACAGAGGTGGCAGCTTTGCAAGACCTAGCGAAACCAAAGCGTGCTTCCTTTTGTCCTGCCCGCACCCCGAAGGCACGTCTCTGCTGGTCAGACCCCTCTCACATCTCGTCATCATGGTCAGTAGGAGCTCTTAAAGGAGGGGACAAAACCTGCTGGTCCCTGGTTGTTTAGGGGGAAAAGGAAAAACTAAACCTTTATGGTCACAAAGCAACACGATGTCCTGGCAGGGAGCGGGAGGGGGAGAGTGGGACCCTCCAAACAGTGCGGAGGGGCAGAAGCACTAGAAGAAGAGTCGTCGTGAAGGGCAGGTGCGTTTTCGGGGGAGAAGCCTCTGCCGTAGGCTCCTGCAGGTAGTCGGGTTTGCGCTGAGCTTCCGCTGATGGATTTGTCCGCGGGAAAGGGAGGAGGAGAGCGACAGTCCGACGGGGAGCCCGCGTCCCCTTCCCCTGCTCGGCCACCGCGGCGGGAACCTGAGCAGAAACGCAGAGAGACTCTGCCGGGAGCGGACCCGGAGGCGGCGGGAGCC
>NW_009227024.1:31202-33076 GCF_000690835.1 Fulmarus glacialis | reverse complement strand
GGGGAGTGCGACCCGCTCAGACTGTCCTTCAAGGTCATGGGCCCCAAGGCCAGCCCCTTTCCCTCCCTCCCCCAAGTCCACCCCTGGGTGGGGATGATGGCCGCGCCGCTGACCTGCCGCCCGCAGCCCTGTCCTGCCCCGCTGGGGACGGGGTGCCCGTCACCCCCCTGCCGCCTATCCCCCGGGCTCAGGCTGCACGGACACCCCACCCCTGCAGGCAACAGGGTGCACAGGCACTCCACGGCCATGTATCGCGGGGTTTTGGGGTGCACAGCCATCCTGCACGCATGTATTCCTGGTGTAGGGGTATATGGATGCTCTGCACCCAAATATCCCTCCAGGATCAGGGTGTACAGCTACTCCACATCCCAACTCCACCAAGCAACAGGGTAGATGGCCACCCTGCATCTCATGTCCTCTGATGTTGGGGTGCATGGCTGAACACACACTACCACCCCTTGGAGTCAGGACGCACAACTGCTTCACACTCACAGTGCCACGTTGCACCCCTATCCAATATCCATGTTTCCTCCAGTGTCAGGGTGCGTGACTTCGCACACCAGCGTCTTGCTGCCTTCGTGATGCACAGCTACATGTGGACCACAGCATGTGTGTGCACCCCTTGGGTGTCAGGGCACCTGTGTTCATACTTCCCTTAGGAGCTGGGATGTGTGTGCACGTGCATACAACCCCCAGGCATCAGGGCACATGCCTCCATCAAGTTTTGGGGTGCAAACATTTGCATGTCCACGTGTCTGATGTGTGAAGGGTCAGACACATGCACACCTCTTGAGTAGCAAGGGTGCACACACATACACATACGCAACTCTTGGGGCACAGATGTGCACACATGTGTCTTGGGTATAGAAAGTAGACACACATGCCTCCTGGGTGTTGGAGACAAGCACCCAGGCGGGGATGTACACACATTTTTCCCTCCCTTTCTTTGAAACAGGGAAAGCTGCAGTCTCAAGCCTCAGAATGGGCAGCAGCCCCTGTGAAAGACAAAAGGCATCACTGCAAGCTGTTTAAAACAGGAACAGGGAGAGTTGTGGAGAGTTCACAAAAAAAGCATCATCATTATTTGTCTCTCTCATCTTTAAAGTTTGCTGCAAACAATAATCCTCATAGAAGAGTATTATGAATATTAGTTTGCTAACTCCCTTTAATAAAGGGGAGGAAATGGTGATAGTTTACAGATCTGAGTTAAAAAAATGAGCACTGCAGGACTGAGATTGAGTTCTGTCTCCTAGAGCTGCCATTTGCTGTCCAGCAAGCATTAGTGCTTACTTTAAGGGAGCTTTTTAAAACAACTTGGATTTATTAGGTGGGGTTTACCCCCTATCATCTGGGACAGCTTGTGTTCCTGTGGCACCTGATGTAGATGTGACAACACAACTGCCATTACCTGTGCCTCACTTCCTTCAGCTGAGATCAGAGATATGTCTACTCCAGGCAGCTGCGTACCCTCTATTCTAGCAACAGCCTTACTGTGGAATGCCCTTTTAAATGCTTGTACTCAGGAATAGCTGCTTGGCTTTCAGCACAGTAACATGTTTGTGTGTTTGCCTAGGGCCAAAGAAGGCACCATTTTCAATAAATACACCATTAAGGTATTTACCAATTACTTCTTAACATAGAAGGTCGTCTCAGCTGCAGTTGTTCTTCTGGTTGTATTGTTTCTCTGCTATGAAATACTTTTCCTTTCCTCTATCCTGCTTCCACAGGGTGAACCAGTTCATTATGTTATTTTCAGACATTGCGACTAAAAGGTTGGTTGTTGAAAAACACTGCTAGTGTGAGCTATTTTTGTGTAATAGACAGGCATGTTCACGAAGATATTTTTCTCAAAGGAAGTTGAGATTTTCTTTCCC
>NW_009227024.1:266-31178 GCF_000690835.1 Fulmarus glacialis | reverse complement strand
CCTATTTCTTTTTTTTTACTTGAATGGTTGTCACAAACTTTTGGTATCTGGAAGGCAGCTTTAGAGCTGAAGATTGATAGCTATCTTTTGGATCTCCTAGTCAGTAATTAAGGGTGAAAAGTTGACTTCTGAGGCAGGAAAAGGTTTAAATTTTCAGCTGTAGTGACACATTTTTAGTATGTCAGAGAAATATTTTAGTATTTCAGCAGAAACCCTATATCAAAAAGAGGCAAATTGAAGGAAGTGCTTCTTATGAGAAAGAAGAAAAAACATTTGAGCTTGGGGTCCCCTGTCATATATTGTAGATAATCAGTTAAATACATCAGCTTTCTTGTGCTTCTGCACAATTTTTGGTGATTGAGGTGTTTTCCGTCAGCTGGAAAAGAGAAGAATAATTCCTTTAACACATCATTTTAAAAAAGCACAGTTCTCAATTGTAATGTTTTGCATATTCTGTGATATAAAGGAAAGTGGTATTATTTTGGAAGTGTACTTGCAGAAACTGCAAAAAGATTAGATAAAAAAAGACAGTGAAATTCTTCTGTTTCAAAGAAAGGGAAATTGTGAATGTTGTACAAAGAATGTGGATCTGTACCTCTACATAGTAGAGTTGAAATATTTGCAGACTGTTTGTTTCCTGCCACTTGTAATTTTTTCCAAATTAGACTTTCATTGTATTTTTTCACTTGAAAGATGGCGCTATTTAACTTTTCCTTTTTTAGAGCTATATTTAAGCAACATAGGAGCATATGGCAATTACTTTCCTATTTACACTGTACGGATTTTTCCTTATGCACACTGTCTTTTTGTTCTTTTTCACTCTTATCTGTATACATCAGGACAGACCCAGTCTTTTTGAGCAAAGACACTTGATTAAAAAGAAGATAAATAGGCAGCAAAAGCAGCCATCCACCCATTCCCTGCTATGTGCACAAAGAATAAAAGTGAATAGTGTATGGTTAGCTGTTCAGCTCTGTGTCACGTAAAATGGTTTGTGGGAGGGTAAATCTCAGTGGGGAAAAAAATGCCTCTACCTTGCTAGGCAGTGGATCAGCAGAAGGTTTTAGTAATAGACGTGTATGTAACTGTACCGTTTGCATTAAACTTGGTTGTGCCTATCTTCCCTGTGTTGCGGGCTTTTTCAAGACACGCTCAGTGACAGTATAATGTACTTGTTAATATGTAGGGGACTGGTATCTTCAGCTAGCAGACCTCGTGAAGACAGTTGGTTAAAATCGCTATTTGTTCGCAAAGTCGATCCAAGGAAAGATGCTCACTCCAACCTTCTAGCCAAAAGAGAGACCAGCAGTCTGTATAAACTACAGAGTGAGTGATATTTTTATATTTAACATTACCATTTCTTTATTCCGTTCCTGCATTTCTCACCTAATGTTGTTGTTTCAGTTCACAATGTAAAACCAGAATGTCTAGACGCCTACAACAAGCTTTGGTAAGTGTGCGTATTATGTTTTTGCATTTTAGACATGTTGATTTGATCACAAGCTGTTCTGAAAATTGGCAAATACCATAATTATTTAGAGGGGAGGTGGAAAAATTCCACTTTTACTTTCAGGATATGATGGTAAATAGATCATGTTATTCTTGGAGGGAAATGGCAAAAGATACTTTAGCCAGTTCACACCTGTGCCTTCCCTCTTGGAGGTGTCATTTTCCTAAGCTGCAATTTAGGATGATGCCTTTTGTCCAAACATTGGTGACATTTGTTGGAACAGCTCTCCCCCTTCCCTTAGTTGTCTTACAATTGCTGGTCCATGCGGGTGGATCCTGGAATGCTAGCATGTCCCACTCCAGCTGCCATGTAGGAATGTGTTGAGGGTGGTTATTGTCTGCATACAGGAAGGAAAAGGGAGAGATCACCGGTAAGTAGAACTACATGGCAGTATTAAATTGAAGTATAACTTTGAGGGGATTTTAAAAAGCCAGGGGTTGACTTTCAGCTCATCTATATCCTTCTACAAAAGTAATGTTACTGAGAACTACTCATAAAGAGCTATGCAAATCCTTGGATAGGATCTTTTCATTGGGGTGATATTCTCCAAAGGGAGCGGCACTGTTATGGGTTTTGCAAAAAGTTACAGCTTTATAAAATGTATGAATTAGTAAACATTTTAAATTTACTGCTTTAAGGATGAAATTGCAGAAATATTAATCCTATTCTGCCTACATAATCACTCCCCTGGAGCCAGAACAACCGCCTTTTCAAGAACTGTATGTTTAAATTTGGAAACATAGCGAGCCTCACACGTTTTGAAACAGCAGTGCTTTCTCACTGACAGTGATCATCTTGTCAGTTAAATAAAACATTCTTAGTATGATGATACCCTACTGCAACCAATTTTTTAAGTGTGGTGTGTTGGTGAGAACACCAGCTGGGCTGGAGGGTGGGGAAGAAGTTCACAACTCCCAGTTTATGTCCTCAACTCTGTTACTGGTTGGCTGTACAGCCATGAGTAGGTCGTCTAACATCTCTGTGCCTTCATGTGTTCAGCTTTGAAATGGATCTAGATAACCAAAACTGTTTTCCTTGCTATACAAACACAGAAATCCACTACAGTAACATTCAGTCATAAGGTATTTTTAGCTTTTTTGTTTAAAAAAATAAATACACAGAGAAACACAGTTAGAATTCAACCAGCTTTCTGTTTAAAAGCTTAATATAAACATGTCCAATTATACAGGATGGGGAACCACTTCTCCGTGTTATCTCATAAGCTACCTAAATGTTGAGTGAAAGCAGAGGCTTTTATTTTCAAGGAAAGAGACAACAGCTAAGAAAGAAACTGCTGACAGCAATCAGATGAAGTATGTGTGGTTAGATTTATTCTTTACAAACCAAAGCAAATTTAAGTATTCCAGGGAAGGAGAAAACTTAAGAATGGAGTAATAAAAAAACTAAGCCTCTCTGAACTTCCCTCCTTCCTCTCCCTAAATTAAAGACAAACAGGTTAATTCCTTATTCTGTATGAAATCAGAATAAGGATTAGTCATCATGTATTAATAAAGAAATAATGTAATGAAGACAATTATGAGAGTACTTCATGAATCACTGTGGTTAAGGACTCCTTCTGAAGAATTAGGAACAGTTATTTTTAAAAAGGAAAAAGACAGTGTTCATAAGGTATTCTGTGGGCATTTTGTTCTATAATTTGCAACAAAATATATTTTAGGGTTATTGTAATAATTTAACATTCCTGTTTAAAGCTGCCTTTCTAGGATCTCCTTATGCTTTGCAAAAACGAGCTGATGGTGAAACATCCTTGAAAACATCCTCGGAGAGTCAGTCTATCATATTATTTACACTATGTAGTGAGAAATCTTGAGGTACAAATCGGTAATGAAATTTGCTCAAGGTTGTCTAGGAAGTCAGTGGCAGAATCAAGAGGAAAACTCATATCTAATGACTCTCAGCCCAAGACCAGCCTACTTCCTGTTATTTGATACTGTGCGGAGACTCATTGCCTATGAGCCAAACTGAGAAAGAGGAGTAATTATTCAGGGGAAAATATTAAAAGGCAAAGTTCAACCAGACTAATTGACTTATTCATCGAAGTACAGTGCAATGAAAGGTGTCTTAACCGAGTCAGTCACCGGTAAAACTTAATTTCCTAAAGCTAATGTAGGCCATTTTTAAAGTTTGAAAAAACATTAGAAATACTGGAAATAGTCAAACAGAAATTTTGTGTTGGAGGTATTTTTAAGGCAGTTTCACTGTGTGCTTTAATGGGTAAGTTGCCTCAAACTAAGACCACTTTCTGAAATGGTAGAAAATAATAAGGCTGCATACAATGAAGTACAGTCATCATTTGATCTGTCAAAATACTTATTTTTATTGACTCAGCTCAACAGAATTAATAGCATTGTAACTGGTACAGAAGACTGTCTTTTTCTATTTTTGTATATTCTACCTCTCTTGATAAAGAAAAGCTTTTCCTAAAGCAAATCACCCATGTAGTTAGGCTGCATTTTCTGTAAGTGAAACATCCTGATACTTATTTTCCTAATGTATTGGATAACCTTTTACGTGATAGACATAATTTATTGCATTGAAAGAATTCTACCATGCTGTGTATTTGTCATACAGTCTAAGAAATGGTAACACTTACCTTAATTTTTCATAGTGTTGTAGCTATCTTTCCCGTGTATAGCAGATTTTTGTATTTCAGCTTTCTCTTCTGAAAAGTAGAGCTTGTGAATTTTCATACCATAATGATAAACGTGTGGTGATTTGTTATACATATCAACTGTAGCCTCCCTGAAGGAAATGCAACATAGTGTTTGTATTCCTTGTTTTCAAGTCAAGAGGTGCTGCCAAAGATTCATGAAGAAAAACACTACCCATGTGCACTGGTGGGGACTTGGAACACGTGGTACGGAGAGCAAGATCAGGCTGGTAGGAGATAGAAGTACAACAGAATGTAAAACCATACAAGTGAAACATGTGCTTGGCAGGTTTCTTCTCTTTAAATCATCTCTGTTGACAGTAAACCTTTAGCAATGTATACAGTGAGGGCGTGTGTGCATCAATTATCACTAGTCATATTAACATTTACAGTGCTTTTTGTCTTGTTGAGTTTGACAGTAAAGCGTTAATTCCTAAAATTTGTCCTATTGTTAATACACTTTCATGTTTTCTGGGTGGTAGATTAACAGTTTTGGGAAATGCTTGTAAAAAGGGGTCCTGTAATATTTTGCGGGCACAGATCATGCTTCTGAATATTTAGGGTAAAGGCAAAGGCTTAGTTTATTTTGCATTGGCCAGTATAAAAGCTTTACTCAGACTTTCATACTGTAATTGCTGTATGGTAATGAAATGCAAATCATTCACGTCATCTGAAAAAATGATGGCATTGTAAACTCAACAATAAGCTAGGCCTTTACTGGAGGAAAGTAAAAATATTTCTGTTCATGTGCATATAAGGATACTGCCTAACTCTGCAGATTGCAAATATATTGGAACTAGAAATTATTGAAGAGCAGCTACAGAGGTAACTACAAAGAGTCTAGTGTAGAGAGAAAACCTGAAAAATTTCCTAGGCTCTGGGAAATTGCAGGAGTGGGAAGCCACGAATGCAGAGTGGTGTACTGATACTTGTTATGTAGTTTGTAATGTAGCTCCATTGTTAGAGCTATGCTAGTATCAATGTCATTGCTTCGTTATTGAAAAATGTATTCATGTACACATTAATTTTTCCTGCATTCACAGCATATTGCAATATTGACACTGAACAAATGCGAAGAAATAACAGTAGATAAACCAAACAATGTCTGAGAAGCAATTCTAAAAGTTGAAGGGAAATTGGGGAATGAAGACAATTGAAATGAAAATATCTTAGCCAAGTCTCATTCGTTGCTTTTGTGACGTATTAACACACACTGTATCTGTAATTGCATCCATAGCCTGCCTTGAAAATGTTACTGCAACAGTTCTAGCGGTGTAGTAAAGCAGATTATGGGGTTTTGACTTGTTCAGTACTTGTGCCCAGGCTATGTTAATATTAGGTCGATATATCAATTTTGCACTGGGGATAAGACAGCAGAAGCAGGCGCACTGGATGAGTCTGCTATCATAGTGAAGTGCCTTACATTAGTCTCCAGTTCGCTCTCCTGGGAAAGGCACAGGACTGCTTTAGAGGAGAGAAAATAGCTTTTGTGACTCTCTGATGTGAAATATTGTTGCCTTGCTATATTAAGTGCTTGTAAATAAATCTTGTTATGATTTATTGAAGGGATTTGTTATGATTTATTAAAGAGAGAATGCTTTGAAAAAAATCAAATGTAGATATCTGTTCTGAAATTGTTTTTATGGGGAAAATCCTAGCAAATGTAACAATTCTAGCATGTTCAGATATCTTCTGCTTTCTTTAATGTAATGTTTACCTCAAAAATAACATTTGCATCATTTTTCATGTCCTACAGAAAGCGTGTTGCTCTTTGTGCTTGAGTAATTTACTGAACTAAAAAGTCTACCCCTCTATTGCTCTTAGATGAAATTGGTATAAAATACATCTTTGGAATTAAGTCATCCTCTTAAATTGAATCTCAATTTCAACTACAGTCATGTAAAATAATCACATCTTACTAGCATGGCAACAAAAAGTCCTCTCAGAAATTTCCCTGTTATCTTCAGAGTAGATTGCAAAACTTTCCAAGAGAACCCTTTTCAAAAAATAGATGATTCCATTATTCTTAGAATGTTCAAATGTGTAGTGCTTTCTTAAATGAAAATCTATTTTTAAACCTGTTACCTGATTTCTATTTTTGTATAATTCTGTAGTATAAAGAGCATTTTATACTGTGATATTCCATAAGATTTAGCACTGGTCTGTGACATTCCTGAAAAAGCTTCCTTTTTTCTGTTTCAGTTCATCTATGGAGATATGAGGGAGGCTATCCAGCTCTCAATGAAGTCATGAGTAAACTCCGTCAAAATAAGGTTAAATGCATTGATTTTGTTAGAATTTGTATTTTACTCAGAAGAGAACAAAGAATAGTCAGAGCAAAAAACTGCACATTTGGATACGTGCTTTTACTTCAATATCTCATCACTTCCTGTACAAACTTAGAAACCTCTTTGGAAAAGGGTTTATTCTCATCTTCAGAAATACTGAGGTTTAATACCTGAATACTTCCTGAAGCACACTTGATGCTGTGTACATGTGCCACTTGAAATTTTCAAACATGCCAGGGGAATTTAGATGCCTTTACAATTTAAAGGATTGCAATGTCCCAAAACCCCAAGATAGCATTCAAAAAAAAAAATCTAAGCCACTGTATGGTATACTGCTTTTTGTTGTTGAAACATAATACACAGTTTGACAGTGATCACATTGTTTTTTAGGAATTCACAGAGTTTCGCAAAGAAAGAGGTAACATGCTTCTCTCGCGCAAGAACCAATTATTGTTGGAGTTTAGTTTCTGGAATGAACCTGTTCCCAGAGAGGGGCCTAATATTTATGAACTGAGATCCTATCAACTTAGAGTAAGTTTAATTTTTTCTTTTTATTTTTTATGCTCTATGCTGTCGTAAAATGTTCAAAGCATGTAAATGGAAAACAGACCTCATCTTAAAAATCTGGTTCTTATCAAAGCTGATGTCTGAGTCATTGTTGCTCTCAGAGTGTGGGGTCCAAAATGAAGGCAGGCTCCAACAAGATACTAATATCTGCAGGGCTGAAAACCCTGTGTTTTCGTTTGAAGGAAACTTCAGGCAAATGACTAAGAAGTAATACAGTAAGTAAACAGAGTAATTACAGTTGATTATAATATGCTTATCACTTGAAGGAAGTGATTTTGTTAATACGTAGTATTTTCCAAACGTAAATGTTGTGAAAACTGCCCAAGTATTCTAACTTTCTTTAAACTACGTTTTTAACAGTCTTGTTTTGTTTTTGTAGCCCGGAACAATGATTGAGTGGGGAAATTACTGGTAAGTGTTGCTTTAGCACTTGCGTTCTCCTATTTGAGAGATGTATGTTTAAAAATCATGAAGTGGAGGTGGCAGAATGGTACCAAAGCATTTCAGTCACCCAGTTAATGGCCTGCTTCTGTACTTAGGCAACTTGTAAGATAGTTCTTCGACCCTTAATTTATGCTTTGAGGAAAGAAAGAGGAATTTTGTGTGCAAACAACCTTGTGGGCTCTGTGGTTTGGCTTTCCTTCACATAACCCTTGTAGTTTGCTGTAATACAGCAGAAACCATTTATTTTCAGCAGAAAGCACTGCTTAGTGAAGGGTGACAGTTAACTCCTTGAGACTGTGTTGATCTTTCACAACTTTCACAAGACCACTAGAAGCTGACTTACTTTTGGTTTAAATGGGCTAAATCTGGGCTCTTTTAATCTTTAAAAGTCAAGTTGCTTCTTGAAAAGCTATTGAGCAGCACGTGCGTATTTTGATACATAGGTTAAAAGCATTTGAGACAGTCTTCTGTTGCGCATATGCTTTTGATTTTGTCTTATTTAAAACCAGTGTAAGTTTCTTTCAATTTACATTCACTGTCCTTGCAATTCTGATGGTTGATAGTTATACAATTTGGAGTATTTTCAATTATTTTGACAAAGGTGAGGACTCGGATTTTTAGATGTGTCATTGTCATTGATATAATTTATTTAATTACAGTAATTTGAATAAAGTAAATTGAATTTAGAATTTTTATAAAACAGGCATATCTATAGCGGTAGCCAATCTGTTTTAGAAGATGCAACAGATTTATAGTTAAGAGAAATAGTGATCTCATTTACACAGCAAATGATGGAGTGTTGCATAGGTCAGCTGCGTAGCAAAAGTCTATGTGAATAAAAAGATTGTATTCCACTGCCACAAAATCACTGGTAAATGAGTGTGGCAAAGACGATATGACTGAGACTCAAGGATTTAGCTTTAGAAGAACCTGCTATAAAAATGGTCTGCCACTTTACACTGTTCCTGCAATTATCTTTATACTGAATCTAACGTTGAATGATTAATGCACAGTCTAGTGAAACTGTAGGCCTCCGATTTTAACTCATTCTGATAAGATACATAGGTATATTTTAATTACTTAGTGCTGAAAATCAGTGTATTGCAGATTTTTTTTCTTATTTTTAATTGCTGAAGTATACTGCAAATGCTGTTTAACATTTTGGCTTCCTTTCAACTCTGTTTTCCTTTCAATTATCACTTATTTCCTACCCAGATATGCTGTTTTTAATGGCTGCTTTGCTCTTCTGTAGGGCTCGTGCAATTCGTTTCCGACAGGATAATAATGAAGCAGTTGGAGGATTTTTCTCACAAATTGGACAGCTGTATATGGTTCATCACCTTTGGGGTAAATTTGTGTTCTCTGCTTTTTTCTCACTGAATCAGCCCCTAACAGACTGTTGACTTTGCCCAGGAGACAAGGTTTTTACAAAAGGCAAAGGAATGTCTTAAAAGGGGTTTTTTTGTTTTACATCAACAGTGTGATTTTCTTAATTTTTGTGTAGGTAGCTTTATTCTTCAAAGAAGCAAGCAGAAGTGAACATTTCATGTTTTGTTCTGTTTCCATCAACAGTTTCTCACGGCCCTTTCTTATTAGGGACTACTTGTTTGCTTTCAATAACATAAGCATGACAAGCCATGTCCTGCCATCTCTTTTCTCGATCCCCATTCATGCCGAAGTCAGGTTTTTACAGTTTAGTTTCAAGCATCACATACACCACACCTACAAAAAGGAAAGTCAAGCGTTTATGTACGTTACTACATCATGGTATTTTGGCTTTCTCTGCATGTTAGTCTCCACAAATGCTTAGCTGCTTTTCACATGTTAGGATTGTTTCAACTTGAAGAAACTCATTGTCTAATATTTATTTTGGAAAATATGCAGTGTTATCTTCATATCTCGACAATTCAGAATATTATATTCCAGCATTAGAAATTTGACACCACTCATGTAGAACTGTACTCTGTTGCATTATCTGTCTTACCTGTGTCTAAGCATTCTCTCTCTTCCCCAGTTCCTTCTGCTTGCGTTGGTTTGGGAGCTTTTCCTTTTTGTGGAGAAGAACAACTGACTTTTTTCCTTCCCAGTGTTTGCAGCCTCCTAATTACACACTAGAATACTTTTAAGGGAGCTGTTCATGTGTAGGAGGAAAAGGAGTTACTTCTAAGCTTTGTGCTTGTTGTTTTCCCTCACCAGCTTACAGAGATCTCCAAACCAGAGAAGATATAAGGAACGCTGCATGGCATAAACCTGGTTGGGATGAACTAGTCTATTACACAGGTAACCTATTAACTTCATTGGAATGCTGGAGGTAGACTTTTGTGCGTGCCATCATTTTTGTTCTTCAGTACATTGCACAATGATAAAAAGTTTTGCATCTCTGGTGTGTGTGTGTGTCTGTGTGTCAGTTGTTCTACTGTAAGGGAAAGGAGGGACATTTCACTAAGCTGTAAAGTGAATTTTGCAATCAATCGTACAAACTTGGAAAAGATGCCTAATTGCTAAAAAATTGCTACATTAATAGTAAATTTTTATACAAGCACCTCTCCCGTAGAAGGAACAGATTTGTGTAAATGCTTAGGTTTGTGTCCAAAAATTTAGGGTGCCAATAGTGAAATGTATCTTTATGTTACATTACTACCTCTAATATTTCATGAAATACAGGAGCCTTGTTAAATGCATTCCTTTGAAAAGGGAATTTAGACTTTGGAACTAGAAGCCAAGAGATCTTTGAGATCAAAGATAGCTTTCATAACAAAACTCAGAAAAGTATGCTAAGCATGTCAGATTTTGGTTCCATAGGGTACATTTCAAAGGAAGTATACCAGAAAAATGTAAGATAACTTTCATTATGGTAAAAAGGAATAGAAATATTTGTCTTCAAAGGAGCAGACAGATTATATTAAAAAATCACTTGTTCTCAAAACTACTATGCTTCAGTTACAGGAATTTTGCTGGTTACTGATGACTTGGCATGCACTAGCTAGGAGACTAATTTGAAGACAGTAATATCTGTTTAAACTGAATGTGCAGAACTGCTAATGATCTCTGTTAGTGAAATTAAACCCTGTCTCAATTTTTTTCAGTGCCCCTTATTCAGGAAATGGAATCCAGAATCATGATACCATTGAAGATTTCTCCGCTTCAGTAAAGTCACTGATTTACTTGTGCCTACATAGATAAAATGACAAGTATTTGTCTTAAATTAATTTATGGTATACATTGTATATCATAGTCTGGAATATAAAAGTACTGTATTGAGCTTATAAAAGAGACCTCTTTTCTTCAGAATCTAATGACCTTTTGCTCTTAGGATTGTACCACGAAAAAAAGAAATATAGGGCTGTAATTAAAAGATTGGTTAATTGAAAACAAGTACAAAGACATACATGAGTTCCTCTGTGAGACAGCTCCTCAGGTTAAGTATGACATACAGTATTTAATATCTTCTGCTACATAGGCAATGCCCGGTGGTCAGTAACAGCAACAGAATGGAGCATTACAGTTGCTGTGGACTTTGTGTAGCATTATAATGACTGCAGATTTTAAAAACAGATGTGGGAGTTCTGAAATTAGAAGCTCTGAAGCCCTCAGGCAGCTCTGAAATACACCTAGCTGTTCCAGCAGGCCTGAAATCAGTAAGTAGCTCTAAATTAACAAATAGGCAGTCATTAATTGAGGATAATACTGTTTGTCAGGTGGTAGCTTATGGACAGAGAATAGGGCATTCTGTTTTGCAAGGACTCTGAAGCCTGTTGAAACTAATCACGTGTGTAGATATCTACACCTGAAATTAATTTTGTGCAGTAAGACCTACGGTTTTCAAAGAGGTACTGACAAGACGTGGTTGTCTGAACATTCTGCAGGGAATCCAGTTCAGTTAAGTACATTTATCTCTACAAAAAACTTGGAAGTCTGGGAAAAGGGGTTTAATTTAATAAGCAACCATGACTTCAGACATATGCTTGGTCGGGTGTTTCACTAACTGTATAGTAGGTACGTATGAATTGATGTGTGAAACTGGCGCATGTTGACTCAATAGGATTGGCATAAAGCGGTGTACCATTATGTCCAGTTCTATTTTGGTTTCACTTTTAGACTAGAATATATCAACACTTTTGGTGTCTGCAATGATGTGAACATCCTGTAAGTGAAAATAATATTCTCTCTTTAAAGTGGCTACGAGAATCAGTGTAACATACAGAATGTACAAATCAGTTACTGAATGTCCAGTTTGTACATTTCAGTGAGTTTTCAGGAAGAATATGTCAGTCAATAAAATCCTTTTAATTTTCACATTTTACTGGCACCTTACATGTATTGCACCACCAGTGTTTTCTCTCATCTTGCAGTGTTAATTATGGAAAATTTGAAAAATTGCATAGAATATTTCAGCTTAGTTAGCCAATATCACTTCTCTGTATCAGGGACAGCATTTCCCAGTATTCTGCTTTCCTTCTCCAAAATGAGTTTACAATATCTCCATTACATCCCAGTTTGCTAAGTGTTCTAGAGGTCATAAGTGCTGTGGTGATAAATGCAAAATATTTTTCCCTTCAATTTTTCTCCACAAATTGTGTTTTATTTTTCAGGTCTGATTTCTTCTTTTCTTCCCATTTGAAATACACTGCACTCTTGCCTTCACTTGAATTTCGTCTTGAACAAAGTCAATGTTTGATCCGATTCTTGACTGTTTTCATATTTTCCTCCTGTTTTTAACTGATTATGGGATTTTACTCAGCAAAATTCTGTACTGTACTAGCTTACAGTTCTGTTTGGCTTACCCAGTGGCCAAGTATATGATTTCAGCTGTTCCTTCTTGTGTATCGGTCACGAGCAGTACTATCATTTGGGGCTGTCATTTTTCCAGACATTCTGGGACTACTGGTTAGCTGCAAAAGGGGAAAAAGGATGACAATATCAGCTTCCAGTCCTTGTTATTTCTCCCAGTATCCTCCCATATTTCTTGTTCCTAGAGAATTGTTCTTGTAACTTACCCCTCATAACCAGCAATCTCAGTCCAAGACAAAAGGTGAAAAACATTTTTGGAGTTACAGGATTTTGTGGGTTCTGATGCAATCTGTGTTTCTTACCTTCAGCCAGGAGCACTAAGAATTAAATTCAGTCAGGCAGAGCTCTTGTTGTTTAAGGACCATGAAGTTTTGCATGGATAAGAAATCTAAGGAATAAGAAATCTATTGAATAAGGAATCTAAGGATGTTCTGCAGGGTGACATCATACGGCACAAGTCTCTTCAGTCCTTATACACTACCTGTGATCTGAATTCCCACTAGTGTTGTTGTAATATATTATGAATGTGCCTCCTGTCGTTCTGAGCTTCAAACTTGTGCTCTAACTGTCATCAGAGAGAGATTAGTTCCTGTTATTTTAGTTACAGATAACTATGTAAACTCACTGAACGTAACACAGTAGATAAATAAGTAATGCCAATCTTTTCTTGCTTCCCTTTGCCTGAGCCCTTTCTGAAGTTGGTTTTCCTCTGTTGCGAACACTTGTGATTTTCCCTCTTAATTTCATGGCCGAGTCTGCCTTCTTCCTTTGACTAGCAATACTTCAGCTTTTCTTAGAGCAGAATTTGTAGAGTTCAGAACTGAAGTCACTTCCCAGTGGTTGGAAAGTGGGGAACAATGCCTGGAAGGGTCTCTGGTAATTATCAATTCTTGTTCCACTGTAATGAAGATGCAATTAAAACTCAAGTTTAGTTGTCCTGTAGTCTTCCTAGAAAAAACTGCAAACTGTTCTTTTAAGTCCCCTTATGCAAATTGAATATATAACTTAAAGCAATTCTGCTTCACTGAATAATCTCATTAAAATAAAAGGCTTTATATGAAGCGGTGTGCCTCCCCGTGCTCTTAGGAGACCCACATGAAGACCAGATATTACTTGCTTGACGTGTGCTACTCTCCAGACTTTGCTCTACTGTGATGGTGTATGTTCAGGTAAATCGGTACTTTGGTTTAACATTGAAACTTCCCTCACGCTGCTTTATTCCCTCCTATTTTTTTGCAATATTTTACAGACAAAAGAGCTTAGCCACTCACACAGCTAAGTAATCCTTTTGGTACCTCCTGGACTAGAGGTCAGGCTTGATATTTGCCCAGTGGAAGGGGGGTGGTATTTTTTTTCAAACTGGTCAGACCTAAAGAACTCTTGTGAAACCATTGGCACAACGCCATGTTTCCATAGCACTCAGACGGGCAGAAGATACTGCTGTGAATGTTAACATCTCTGTGGCACAGAGCCTCCTGCACAGTCTTCTGACTGTGGCATTAGTGAAATTACATATACTTGAACTGAAGCGTGTCACAGTGTTTGTAGGATCAGGGCCTGTAGCTATAGCTGATTAGCTGCATGTTAGATTTTTTTTTTTTGTTTTAGTGGCCTTTTAATTCAATAGAAAACTGCAGCAAGTAGAAACACTTCTGCTTCCTAACTCTAGGATCGCAGAGGAACACACTGAATGGGAGCAGAAAGAGTTTATACTTGTTCTACTCATGCAGTCTTGACTAAACAAAAGCATGATTGTACATGAGCTGCCCTTGGAGCTGGCTGAGATTTTTCTCAGGAAGAATTTAAAAGAGATCATCTTTAATACTCCCAGAAGAGTTCTGGTGAGCAGCCTGCCAACTATTGTCTGTTTTGGCTTTTGTGAAGTGTTTTAAATTCTGTATACAGATATGCAGTATAGCTGTTTGTATGTCTGCCTTTCTCTAAAAAGCCATCAGAAGTTTGTTTCTGGATTTGTTTTCTTTTAAACCTTCTACTGCTCTAGTATTTAAATGCTGTTGTAACTTCAAGCAATTATTGCCTAATTTTTTTTGCCAAAAACATTAGATGGCATCACTGAGAGCTGCCATTCATCACTGTCTGGAGCTTTGTTAACATCTCTTTCCCCTACATCCTTTCTGATGATGTCACAGAATGGACAGAACCACTATTTATTTTAATTGTTGGTGATGCTTAAACAATTGGACAGAGACTCTCTCACTGCACCTTGATTTGGTCTTATTAAATTAAGGAAATCTAGTGCAAGTTGTGAAAACCTGTGATTATCTTGTGGAGACAGTGTGAGATTTTGGAAGGTAGGCACATCACTTTGTTTCTCTTCCTATATATGAAATATGTGGTGGGATGAAAGAGAATTAGTGCACTCAGCCTGATCTTCAGTTTCCAGAAAAATACAGGGACTATTTTTAAGCACCCAGAAGATAAGAGCCTGCATAGGTTTTTTTTTTTCCCCAGGACAAATCGTGTCATATCTACCCATCTTTCTCCTGTGATGGTATTATGTGGATGGAAGGAAGTGGAAGATCTGACTTGCATTTTAACATTAGTAAAGCTTTTCACGTTATCAGAGGTGAGATTCTTACAAGTCAGGGAAATAAAAGTACCGTGATATGTCAGCAAAGCTGGTTAAAAAGACATGCTCAGAAGAGTTGTCAGGAACTTGCTGACAAAAAGCATTTGTCAAGTGTGTTCTGTATAAGGACCCTCTTGGATTAGACACTGCTGCCAGAAAAAACAAATCCTTAAGAAACTAGGATTCGTTAGCTGAAGCTCAGAGAAGTACTTACTTAGAACAGGTTAGACTTATTTCTAGCACAAACAGTTTAAGGGTGGTTGATCCACACTTGAGGGAGAGGAAGAGACTAGATAAGGTTCACAGTATTTTCTTAATCAGTAGACCTTTTTTTTTAAAGGTTGATGAATTAGCTTCCATCCAGTTATAGGTTGTTGGGGGGGGGGGGGGGGGGGGTGGTGTGGGGGGGGGGGGGGGGGGGGGATTGTAAAATAAATGAAACAGTTAAGTAAATAGTGTGACAATTTTACAAAATCACCATTTTGGAGTTTAGTTTAAAGTATTTTCGTGAGGTGTGGAAACGACTGTATCATTTGCCTTAAAATACGCTTCTTGGACACTGGTGAATATTGCATAGATCTCAGATTTGCATGCATCTCATGTCTTTCAGACTACAGGTTGAGTAACAGTGATGTTGAGTAACAGATGACATCTCAGGTTCTCCTGTAGCCATATTTTAATGAAATCAGAGATACTTGGTAATGTTTCCTACCTATCTGTTCACTGTTTAACCTAGTTCTGAGATTCTTTGGAATGGAAAGTACTTACCATACTGTTTGCCTTTTAGACTATATTATTGTTATTTTTTATTATTATTATTGATTAGACAAACTTCTCGTTTGTGGCCCCCTTATTCTTCTTTTGCCACCCAAAATAAGTAGAGGTATTAGCTTTAATGATTCTGAAACAATAGATATGCAATATTGACCAGGTGCCAATCCATTAAGGTATTTTTAATTGATAATTTCCTACCTTTGACAATAGATATGCAATATTGACCAGGTGCCGATCCATTAAGGTATTTTTAGTTGATAATTTCCTACCTTTAGTCTTCACTTGTGAGTGAATAATCAACTGACTCCTTCCACCTTGGAAAAGATGTTTAAAAAATCTTACCGTTTTCATTACAAAATACTAGAGTAGAATGGTGCCATTTGCAACACAAGTTTCAGGCCAGAGAGGAAGGTACCCAACACCCAGAATCATTAAAAAATCCAGAACACAACTTTGCAAACAAATATATGTTTAATTGCATTGTATAATGGATTTACAGTTGTTAAATACATTATTTTACTGTATAATTTATCGTTCTTCCAGTTCCTTTAGCAGTTCATCAAAGTGAGTAATGTACCATTTAGCTTTCTCCTTCACTTGCTTTCTGATTACATTTCCTCCAAATCCAATGAAGCAGTCCTGGCAAAACAGAAAGAATGGGCACATGTATTATTGCAGTTCCATGTAAGGAATGGAGCTTCTTAGCAATTAAGTTTGGTTTTAAGATTGGTTTTTAAAATTATGATATTCCTCCCTGCCTCCTCCCCTATTTTGCTTTGCGTGTTCATTTTTCAAATTTATTCACAAGAACTTCATTAACATTTAATTTTGCACCACTTTGGTTATTAGAGTTTTGTTCCAATAGGAAAGTTGTGTCTCATAACTTCAAGATTGTTCAGATCTGAGATTTTACTGAAAATCTGATGTAAATGTGATGGAACATAAAGCCTTGCTATTCAAGAATGAGTTAACATTCAAACATGCATGCAGCATCTCACAATTATGCCATACTGTTTATCTTAACTCTGTTTACATCATCTGATAGATACCAAAAGTAAACATTAACCATGTCTTCAATCATTAACCAGGAACAATCATCATTTCTACATCTTAGAAAATCATCTGCAGTGAAAGTGCAGTGTTTAAAATTTCCACGGCTTCTTTTTTGCCTTCAGGTAGAAAGGATTCAGCAAATACTAAGCTGCTTTGGTCATGCACATATTTAACAGTAAGGGACCAGCTGTCATAACTCACATCAGCAGTAGCTCTCAGAGTTTGTTTCTGTGCATTTCCATACACTGGGATACCTGTCCCTCAGCATTGGCGAAGAAAGGGTATTGGGGTACTTCTACATAGAGAAAGGCACTAAAGGAGACATGGAATTAAGATTTCTCCTCTGTGGAATGACCATTTATAAAAGTTGTCTTTCTAATAATTTTTTTATTATTTCACCCTGTCAGGGCTGATATCTTCAAAGGTATCATCACTGTACAGTGAGATGAACCCTCTTGCTAGGCCAATATCAGGTAAATGTGCACCAGATCTGTGCCAGACCTTCACGCTAAGCATCATTAATTGGTGTTCAGAACCAGGACCTTGGTAGGGTAAGACCTCTGCACAGAAGCAAGCTCTTACTCTGGGGACGTGGAGGGGGAAGGCAGACATGGTAATACCAGCTTGATTTGAGACAGGTTGCTAGACTGTTACACAGTCCTGCTAGACCCTGCCAGCACCCTGGCTTAGAGGGTGACACCCTCACTGAGATTGTCTGAACTGAGAGAAATCAACCATTGCATGATGCAGGCTTTCTAGAGGAAAACTACCTGCACAGATCTCTTCTAGGCTGTGGGAAGTGCTAAAGATCTTCTGTGAAGTCCTATAAAGACTTCAAACTGCACTTTTTTTTTCCCCAAAGGGTTTCCTCAAAAGGAATTTAGCATTCCAGTTCTTTAATACTTACAGCAGGGGGACAGGCTTCCATGTCTGTAGCTCCATCTCCAATCATAACTACTTTCTTAAAGTGGAACTGTTCCTTCAGATGAGTAATAACCTTTCCTTTCCCTCCTGATTCAGCTGTTGGCTGTGTTTCATCAAATCCTGCGTATTCTCCTAGAACACAATGGAAGGACGAGTTAGACACATAGTGTATTTTCTTGTAAGTGAAGAAAGATATATGCCTATGGTCTTTACTTCAGAAAATGGCTAATTACATGCAGTCCTGTAAGCCTCACAATATCAGCATCCCAAAAAAGTAATTAGAAGGTAAGTGTAAAAACTAGGATTCTACCCAAGTCTTCAGAGGGGCTATTTTCAAAGAGCTGAAATGCTAAGACAAAAGTAGAAACCCAGTATGGGTAGCGTTACAGATCCATTCCTAGTCACTCTGGTCCAACCATTCTGGTATAAACATGTCAAAAGCAGCATCCAGTATGATGTATAGACCGTGTATGAAACACTGAGTAAGAAACAACTTCACTAACTACGGTTCTGCTTGATTACACTAGCTTAAAGTCCAGAGCAGCTCTACTAAAGTACATCGGTCTCCATACATACCTCAAAGTCACTGAAAGTGAAGTTTGCCTCTGAAAGCAGGTAAGTGTAATCAACTCTTTTAACTTGAAGGAGCAAGAGAAAATGAAACTCTGCTGTCAGCAACTGTAACATGTTTTACCTTTGGCACAGCTTGCAATTAAAAAGTAACTACAGCTCTTATTTCGTATGTCTGGAAAATGACCTGAACTCATGTTTTGGTAAGGTCTTGTAATTTTCCTACTTGGAGCTAGCTGGATTGGTAACAAGGCCATGTGGGCTGGACAGTATCTGTAGCCCAATGTCTCAGAGTTTGAACCAAAAAAGTGGCATTAATTAGCAGAGAAAAGAGACTTTAAGGGAATCTCACCATTAAAGTAAAACTTCAGCCTGTTGGCAAAGACATTTGCTGTTGGAATGTTCAGCTGCAAGGCCACATGCTCCACGATGCTCTGAAACCCCCCAGAGACCAAGAAGACCTGGACTCCTCGTTGATGAAGCCTGTTCACCAGCTCCCTGAGAAGAAAGAGCAGTCACCAAGTGTGAGTGCCTGGCAGCATCTAGGAATAACAAGAAAGTTAAAATACATCTTTCCTAAACAAGGCTGCCTGTGCTTTGTGTTATTCCAGTTTAGTCAGGATGCTGCTTTCCAGCTCCATCCATCTCTGCTGCCCAAAGCTTTTCCTTCTTTCCCTTGCAAGTTTGTGCATACACCTTGCTTGAAAAGAGCTGAACAAAACCATCACGTCTAGAGACAAACAGGTATTTAGTTGCATTAAACAAGCACTCCCTAGAAACGTTTTCTTTACACTTTCATACTGTTCACATTGAACAAATGAGAGCAGATCCAGTTCAGATTTTTTTCTGAAGTAAAACAACAGCAAGAAAATGAATCTATAATGCAGGAAAAAGTAGGGAATATGGGGGAGATACAGCCATTGCACCAAAATGCAAAAGTGGGCTGAAAAGTATGCAAAGTGCAAACATTTTCTAACTCAGAGTTGGTTCCCCAGACACTGGACGTCGATGCCATCTTTAGAAGAGGGCACCAGCTACAGAGAAGGAATCAAAAAAAGTAGTTTTCAGACCCAGTTAATGTCAACAGGGCTTGAAGGCAGTTAAAAGTTTTACGGGATTTGGCTCTAGAAGCAGAAGATCAGCATGCAGCAATGCTGAGCAGTAGAAGTGGTAGTAACAGCAAAAATGCTAAATACTAAAAAGCAAAGTGGAAGCTTAAAGCAGGCTAGACAGAAAAGGAGAAAAAAGGGAAGGAATGAAAAGGAAAATCATGTGATTCTAAACAAGGAAACAATGTTCTCTTTGTAGTTCCATCGAGCTATGCCTTCTACAGAAAAAGCTGAGCATGTGCTTTATTTCAAGGAGAAAATACAAGCACAATATCGTCTAAAACTACTGTATGTGCTTAAAATATTTTAGACTTGGACCTATGGCCAGGTTTTGTAGTAAAGAAATTATTTTCAATTGTTTGAAACAATTTGAATAGGAAAAAAACTTGTCCATTTAAATAGTTAATGTTTGTTCCAAACCCAAAGATGAATGAATGCACACATATATTTGTATTTCCCCGCAATGATTTTTTAATACTTTTTTTAGAGACTTCAGTACCGAACGGATAGCTCTGACCAATGGATCCCCTAAGCTGAGTCCAGGGGTGACTGCACACCGAAGTGTAAAAGAGGGGTAATATAATTGCAGAATAGACAAAGCCAGTAGTTCATACAGGGTATTAAATCTCCTCCCAGTTCCATCACCCATCAAAAACCAGGTGTGATTGAACAGATTATTTTCCATGCCCGTTTAATCCTTGAGCCAGAATTTGAGCTTGCCAGCCAAAATGCCTGTTGACACCTAAGACTGTTTTCTTTTTACATGGATGCTTAGCCACTTGACATGGACTCAGGCCATTATAAGCTCTTGATACAAGCTTTGTACACAAACAACATGGAAATGGAGCAGGAAGGCAATCTAAACCAGCTCTACGGTCTTACAGCCTCACTAATGTCACAGAATTTTGTTGACTTATGTCATGTGCAGAAGACTTTTTCGTTGGATCATTTGAAATTCTTCTTACCTTATTCCTGGTGTTAGTTGAGGTGGGTTGTCAGATATTAGTTTTTGCACTTGCTCATAGGAGGGACGTATAAGACCTAGTCGTGCCGTTAAAGCTGCTTTGAATGTCACAGTGCCACCCATAGCTCTGCGGGTCCTAAATTGTGATCCAAAGAAAACAAATCAGTGACACTTAACAAGTTGAGTTCTCCCGAGAACAGTTAGTTAAAGAAGAATGACAAGGAACAAGGTAAGATCTTGTCCATAGGTTCTAGGTTATACCTTATCTATGTTGTAAAGGAGAAGATTGGTACACTGAAAAGATTGGTAGCAACCACTGGCAGAAGATCTCCGCAGATCGGAGCTCTTGTGTGAACCAGTGAGGCAAAGGAAAACCGCTTTGTGAGTGCGTCAGAGCCACTGGGACCAGTATTCCTAAACTGGAGCCCAGGTGCTGTTCTCTGAAAGTGACAGAACTTTTCCTACAAGTTTCATTGGAAACATCATCGGCCTCAGAGAAGTGTTAAGAGAGTTGTCCCCTCTCCTCCATCTCGTAATAAGGTTTGCTAGTGCTTAGCCAGGTTTAATGGTGAGGGCTGACCTTAGTCTATTGAAGAAATTTACATTAGAGAATTTATGTCAGCATAGTTTTGTTGAGTGGCTTCACAATTCCAAAGTAATAATGAAGTAAGTTACTTCATTATGCATTAATTCCACTTCTTATTCCTAAAATCCTTTTTAAACTGTAATAGTCTCCTATGACAGAGTTGAATTAATCCCTATTGTAAATTCATTGTCACAGATTAACCTTATCCATGCTTATTTTTTACTACTATTCCTATGAAGTAAACAGCAAGTATACATACATCTCTGCAACGGCATCTCCGACTCCACAGAACTTTGCAAGCTCATCAATGCCTTCTTCCCTGATGACTGTACTGTCCACATCAAAGCATACTGCATCAGCATTGCGGAAGACTTCTTTCATCTCCAAGAGGGACGCCATCCTTTTAGGAACCTTCTTACTGTGAGGGAACAAGATAAAGTCTTTCTCTGAGTGACAGTACTGCACTCTGTCTTGAGCCATTGGCGCAACTGATCTGGTTCCTGCGAGTAGGGACGAGCACAGCCTGGTAGCCAGCTTTTATCAAAGAGTGTCAGCGGTGGTGGAGGTCTGGCTCGATTGCTGATTTGCTCTCTCCTGTTGCTGCCTACTGATGTTCAATTTACGTTACAGGTGGGCTGTGGAGCTCTGGTCAGTTGCTGATTTGCTCTCTGCAGGCTCAGCCCATTGATGTTCACACGGAGTTCAAGGTTGTAATACTTGGCATTTGCTGAACCATCAGACTGCCAACTGCTGTGTGGGATTTGCAGTTCTGTGTCTCATCTTGCCCTCATCACTCAAATGGATCTTGATTTCTCATCAGACCCAGTCTAGTGTGTCAAATTAGTTGCTCCAGGAGACAGTAAAAGACACCCAGCCCTTAAGGATTTGTTTGATCGCAGTAGACGTAACTATCTTAAATCTATCAGTGAGTCCCTTAATCATGAAGGTTTAGATCCTTTTCTAGGTCCTGATTAATATAAACTAAATATTCTCATCATCTATGAATGCATAGAAGATTTGGCCATTAGCATTGGGAATTAGTCTTTTATTAAACCCAATAAAGTCTTGGGCTTTGGGAACTTCACTCAACGCCCTAAGATACCACAACATCATGACACAACTTTTTCCGTTACAATGCGTGTCAAAAGTGCATTTTCTTCCCTTTTATATCTGTCCACTTAAAAGTGCTGTTGAGCACTACTTCTTCTGCAGATCAGAAGCACAAGGTGTTAATCTGGTCTTTTCTTACTCTACCCTACTCACCTTGTGCTTCACCCTTTCATAAGGGAATTCAGTGTGGACTTCACTATTTACCAATCCGTACATTTAGATACAAGTACAGATTTCTATCTATACCATTTCCCAAATTTTTGTAAAAGCTTTTGTTTGGTTGTCTCTTCTAATCTCCTAGACTTCTCTCAGGACATGTCTTGTGTAATTGGTCTGGATAGCAGGTTCTCTCTCTTTCTGGAATAGGGGAAAAAATACCATCAAACAGCATGTTATATATCTTCATCATGTTACATACCTTCATCTTTTGTTTTCCTCTCACTAAGCTAATCTATATTTCTCCTATATATCATGTGAATTTTGGTGGTGAGAAGTCTTACACAAGTTCTCACAAAACATTTTTTTTTGCCCTTTTTGGACAAACTTTTCACCCCTAGATACAAAAGACATCCAGTGAAGGTGGAGAAGATGATCAGTATGTGCCTTGCTGTGGAAAAGTACAAGAGCTGATCGGTACTGATGTAGCTCACTGCCAGACAGGAGTCATCCAGGGATCAGACGTGGTAAGCACCAGTGATGTTTACTGAGGTGACTTCTGTGTGCTCACTGAGAGATCACAGCTAAATAATTAATGGTCAAAGCAGGAGCAGGAACCTTTGGTTTTATTCCCACGACTAGTAACCATATGGTGAATATTGGGATACAAAAGGCTTTATGAAAAATTACCATAATCGCTGAAAAAAATGTGTAGAACACACACTCATCTTTTATCTGTTCATGTGTATAGAATAAAAAAGAATACTTCAGTCCTTCATTGAAAGGTAGAAGTCTGTATAAATGAAGCCACCAAACCTAAGCAGTGAAACCTGTTGTGAACAGCGAAGAGCTATATTTCTAAGAGAGAATCTCTGTTTAATAAACAGGTAGATATGAAATAGCAAGAAACAGAGAGAGCAAGTCACGTTAAAGGCAAACCTATCCAAAGGCAGCCATGAAACAGTACTGTTTGAGAGGGTCGTTCTAGCTATTTTTGAGTTTTTTGGTGTGAACACGCTACTATAGTAACCAAAGTGGGTTCACGGCTTTTGCATGAGGCCAAGAAGGTGACACAGTAGCTTCCTCAGTGCTCATCTGCATCGCAGGGGTGAGTGAGAATGGGAGAGCAGGTATCATCCAGCCCAAACTTCCCTCCTGTGCATTCGGTTTAAGTGTGGGAAGGTAGGACAGAGCTGGGCTCATCCTCCCCTGTGTGCCAGAAAGCAAAGGTGAGTGGGTACGCAGTAAAGAGGAGATATTCCGGAAAAGGGCTTTTACAGACTCCACTTCTGGGAAGAGCAGAAACAAGGACCGAGCCATAGTATGACAGGACTCTGCTCTTTGTGCATGAGAGCTGTTCCATGCACACACATATTGTAAACCTCTGGTCTAGCCTTAGAAGCATTGCTAAAGAATGATTTGCTGCAGACAGCACATGGTTTTTTATATTTTTCTATAAAGACTGGACTATACATATAAGAAATACAGTCATATGCCATCAGCGTGGCACATAAGAGAAACCTCTCTCTCTTAAGTGGCCACGGACATAAAAACTTCCCTCTGACAGACTGGTTCTGAGCTAAGGCTTGGCAGTGGGTGGACAAGTGACACGTGAATTCCAAGTTTACTTTGCGTTAGCCTTGACTTGACATTGGCTCCACTGCACTGTGTTTCCACAGTGGAAGATTTTGATTTTCTGAGCAGGAGGGCTTTGACTTTAGGGCAGGTCTTGACAGTCATTTGCTAGATATATTTGTGCAGTAGAATTAAAAAAGAAAAACATCCACTAACATTTTTTAAATGGCAGGGCATTAATTTTTTCCAGCCTACTGGAAATTACAAAGTCCACCAAAAATTCAGCCATGGGTTTGATGCCAATTTTAAAGATTTGCTCTACTGGACAAACTTGTTGCATCACTGTGGCGTGACATTTGCGTCACGGTGTTCCAACACTGATTCTTTATTATGCAAAGCCATTGCATTGCCTCATGCTAACCTGAGGCTGCACTGCAACATTACCACATTATGATGCAATGTCACTGTGTGGGGACACTGCACTGTGATGTGATTTCTCGGTGAGAACCTGAAATACATTTCTGGGTACATGTCTTCAACATTTTAGTCTCTCTGAGAAAAATGTTATCGCTAGAAACACACATTGGGAGCAGGAAGGAAGAGACATTAATTTTTCCTTCTCTCTGGTATCCACATTTCCCATACTCCTTTCTGGATGCTTCTTACAATGACGAGACCACCACTGTGGTGGACTTTGCACTTTGATGGACAAATAGACAAGTTAGAGGAAGAATTACGGATACCACTTGTGGTTGGAATTAACCCTGTCCTCTCTTTGTTCCATGCGATAACTCTTTCAAGAGAGTTTCAAGCTGTGGTTTATAGTGCCTAAAGATGACAAGTTTGAAGGGAAGAATTGCGTTTAGAAATGCAGAAACCATCAGTAGTTCCTGTTCTCCCTTGGCCTGTGACCTGCTGAAATCTTTCCACTTTCTGCTATAGCTGGGCACTGAGTCCTGGAAAACACAGACCTGGCTTTGGCTAATGTATTATCACACATGTTGGAGAACTTGCGATAAACCGTAAAATAGGGAAGCTTATACAGGAGCGAACAGGAGAACCTGTGAAGGAAGCTTCAGCTATTGCAGGGTGTCTTGCTGGCAGGAAAAGCAAATTTTAGGAGTTAAAGGTGGTTCATTTGGAGTGAAATAAGGTTGTTCTGCCCTTGTTGGCAGAGCTCCGGGGGTCACCATCAGGTCCAGAGGCTGGCAAATGCCATTCCAAATGGTGACATGCCAATTTCAGTAACTGGGGAATTTTTTTTCCCAGCCCTAAACATACATGAGAGCATAAGGCAAGGCTATCAGTGATTGAGTAGTGGGCAATGGGAATGGGGGAAAATACAAGCAGGAGAGGTTCTGCTCCTTCCCTTGTTTTCAAAATTTTCACTGCGCCATCCTGGCATGTCGTCCACCGGGAAGCTGCCTAGAATTCATCTCCGGGTAAGTGCGCATAGGAAATAAGGACAGACACAGTAGCTCATCCACAGGTAAGTGTTACTTGGAAACATGAGCAAAAAGAATCAAAGCAGTGTAAAACCTTTCTATGGACAAATCTCTAACAGCTGTAGTAAGGGAACAGCAATTTTTTATTCCAGACTGGTATAGGCCTCTGGCAGAGATTATTTACTTTGAAATATAGGGCATGTGATTGCTTAAATGCATCAATGTTTTAATGAGATAGTAAGAAAAAAGAAATTCACACAAATAATGAGTTCTGTCTCCGTATGAAAAACGTGGGTAGAAAATCTGATCTTTCTGCCACTGAATTTCAGATAGGTAATCTATTCCTATCCTATTATTTGCATGCTGGAAAAGCAAACGTTTCAACAGGTCTGATAATAAAATATTGTGGGGAAAAGCTGAAAAGAATGGAGGAGAGAAGAAACAATGGGCAAAGAAGCGACTGGAGAAGACATAACAGTGATGGAGAGAGTAGGGTGAAACTTGAGATAAAGATGGAGAAAAAGGAAATCACAAAGGAAAAGTGGAATTCCCATGAGATCTCCTTGCCTCCAGACTATGAAGTACTTCATCAGGCCATTTGGGAAAAAAAGTGGCATTTCCACAAGAAATAGTTGTGTTTCATAACAGAGAGGGTGGAGTCACAGAAGCAAGCACAGGAATTATGTAAGACCACATGTCAAAGGAAAACAACTGAAATCTTTTCTGTTTGCTGACCCTTCAAAGAAGGACACTTACTGCACTGTGAAAAACAGAAACATCTGCAGTATCTGCTACATGTAATGCAAAAGGAACAAGTAAATGGTACTCAGAACTCCAGGTGTTCTGGGGCTGGTATATTTTGATGAGATCTTGACGAGATCTCAAAATCTTCATTGTGACTAGACTTCACTTATTACCGTATTTCAGCTTTCAGAAGTACTGCCATGCTGCTACTTTGCATTATGTTCACATTTATTGCTGTGAAAAAATGAAGATTAAAAGATTCTTAATGAAATATTACCTAAAATATCTTTTTAAACAGATCACTCAGGAATATCCTAGTTTGCAAACAGTTTCTGTGTTTCTCATTCTGATCCACTTTAACAAGGTGAGAGTGAGGACTTCACTGAGATACATTCCCGCAGCAGAGTAACATTGCATTGAACATGCAGTGAGATTAACAGAAATGCAACCATATTAAACTGTTTCTGTTGCATTGAAGGGAAACTGCTGCTTAGAGAAAGGGATTTGGAGAAAAAAGTTCTTGAAACTTTTCTCAGGACCTGTTCCCACTACAGGAGTGGTCCTGCTCAGGAGTGTTTCCATGGTTTTAGTTTAAACAAATCACTTAATCCTCATTGTTTCCAGTCCTATGTCTGTAAAATGGGAATAATATAGTGATACAGCTTTTCTATGCTGAGGTTTAATTCTCAGTATTAGCAATATGTTTTGAAAGCTTTAGAGGAAAGGGGATACATTTAAGCAGATTAGTTATATTTCAGCAAACTGTGGCTGTTGTTTATAGTACTACTGTTTAAAAGTTCAACCCATCCATCCATAATTGTGAGTTTCTGTGGTTTTCAGTGTGAGAATAGGAAGATTGAGTCCTTAACCTCACTAAGTTTGCCTCACACTTCCTGGTTTTCTGTTCGGTTTTTAAACGTAGTAATACAAACTTGTATGCAAGTCAAGAGATGAATTGTTTGCAGCTATACACTAATACCTGAACAGCAGTGCCTAACAGTGAATTTATTTAAGCACCTTTTAAAAAGTAGTTGAAAAGGGGTAGAAGGAACCTGACGGATGTTGACATACACTTCCCAACTCTCCAATCCCCTCTTGCCTGTCCTGACAAAATGATGATGCTTCCCCCCTGCATGATTGCATCATTCATTCATGCTGCTGTTATAAAACAGGCACCACACTGCTGCTGCATCTTGCAGGGCAGCACAGTCACAGCCCGAGCAGAAGATACTCTTCATTTTCTATGCTAGAAAAATATGGTAAGTGTTATGGATCTGATACACCAAACGCCAACCCCTTCCAAACTGAGAGAAAAAAACGTTCCCAGCGACTTACAGTATTGTACTGGCCGTGGCTGTTGCTGCTGCGGCAAACCTCTTGGCTGCACAAGGAAAGAAGGGATCAGCCGAGACCTTCAGTCACATAAATACAACGGCACGGGTGATCTGGAAGAAAGCTGCATTTTGTAAATCACTCTTTTATAATCTGCTGAGTAAGCCAGCCTGGATGTTTTTTTTAAGTGGTTGCACACATGTAACGAGAGAAGTCCAGCTGTTCGCTGACAGGCGTAGGGAAGAGAGGTGTAACCTTGCCTACGTCGGGGGAGGAGCCGCTCGGGCCCAGCTCGGGACGCTCCCAGCTTGGGTAGGCACCGCTTGGCTGGGAGCAGACCCAGCTTCCAAGGGAGCTTCCAAGGGAGCTTGCTCGCCCGCCAGCCAGCCTGTGCCACGGGCATGGAGAACAAGACAGGTCTTGGCAAACTCGCCTTGCTCCACGCAGAGCGCCAGCGCGGGAGGGCGAGGGACGAGAGCCGAGGAAGGGCTCTGACAAGCAGCAGTCAGGAGTTTCTCTTGGCGCGAAACCAGAGGCGAGGCAGGGACACTGTTTTCTTTCACTGTGGATGAGATGAAAGGTTTTGTGAGTTAAGATTGCAAACTTGTATTCTGGCTTAAGCTGTTACTTGGTGCCATCAGTGTGCAGTGTTACGCACACAAAAAAAATCAAAATTCATCAAAAGCTTTGAAGGCAAAATTAAAACTTCTGTTTTGTTTCCCCAAATGCAATGTTGTCAAAAGCAGTGGAAAAATTGCAAAACCTGTCTGTGCTCATGTTCTGGCATCCCACTGAGAGCTTCCCTCAGACGTGACTGTGGACATTGGTTAGGAAGCGGGAGGCTGCCAACCCAGAACTGTGAAGCTGGTTGTTTGGTTCAAGGTCAAGTCAGATTTAGCTGATTTAGCTTCTTTCATTCACTTGTGATAGGAGTCTTATGACCACTACCTGTCTTGACAGACTGTTCTGCACCACTGAATGCATGATCTTTTTTGCAATTCTGGCAGTATTACCCCTCAAGATTACATGCATTAATTAAAATCAATAGCCTTATGTGCCTCTCCTCCCATGTTTTCCTTTATGTTTTTTCAGAAGTTCTCAGTACATGACCATTTGTCAACATGAGCATCTATTAGTAACTTCTTGTGTCAGGAAAAGCTGGTATCAAGCCCCTTCGCTGCAAAACCGGTGACATGGTTCGCTGTTCAGTCTGGTCCTGTTTGTTAGTTTTATTGTGGCAGGACAGTATGTTTTTAAAACAGATTTAGAAATCATTTCTGTGAATAAGGTTAAAAGAAAACAGATCTTGATAAAGATGAAAGAAAACTTTTACTGAGAATCTCAGAAGTTTTTTGCCAAGATAAGCAGTGCATGATTTGACTAAGAGAATTGCTGCTGAATATTTCATGAAGGATATTTCCTTTATTTGGCTTAGTTTAACAGACACGTTGGTTGTAATTCAGTTAAATATCTTGATTCTAATCTGGTGTAATTTCTTGTAAATCCATTGATTTCAAAGGACAATTTAGGCCTCGTAAGCATCTGCCCTGTATTTTTACTATGCATTAAAAACAAATATGCAGAACAGTTCAACAACTACAGTTAAGACTGAAAAATGTAGAAAAGCTTGTCCTGATGTCTGAAAACTGCTGCAAAATGGGGATTTAATGTGAAAATGCTAATGACAAATGTTACTATACCATAAAATAACTATCTTCAGACATGTCATCCAGGAAAGAAACACAGAGAGTTCTGCCTGGAAGCTTTAAGAGGATGTTGAGGGGCAAGAAGCACAGCTCACGTGGACCTGTGACTATCGACACAAGCACAGCACCTAACTCCTGTATGTGACTACGAAACCTCTCCATTTGTACAAAAAGTGGAGACCACCTACATGAAGGACTAGAATGTCTTTGAAAATGGCTTTACGTTTTTTTCAAAAAAACCCATCCAAAATTCAAACTAAAATTTGCCAGGATGATTGCTTTATTTTCTCACAGTAATAATTCCCCTCACAAACTTCAACCTGCTTGGGGAATGGCCATATCACTGTCAGCAGCCAGCCCCACACGTCGCAGGTGTTTAGGACAGGTAATTCCTGCCTTTCCATGGGACATCACCATGTCACACGGGGGTCACAGAACAGCAGCAAGGAAAACATAAAATACAACGTGCCCGCTGGTATGCGTATGGGTTTGACAAGGCTGCCCTCTGCTGAGAACAGCCCCGAGAGAGAGGATCAAGGCAAAAAAATTACAAACCAGAGAAGCAAGAATAACAAACGTGTGACCTGGGGGATACAGAATCCAGGGCAGAGCTGGGGATTCAGGTGTTTTAACCGGGCATTGCATCTAGGCACCTCAAATATTAGCACTGCAGCCTCTCAGGGCTGGGTTGGCATGTTCTGTTTTGTTATGGTTTCAGAAGGCCAGTAGTATCCCAACAAAAGTGAAGACTAAACATTAACAGAGTTCCAGAGCCAATTACGAAATGCCAAGTGTAATTTCCTGCATTTTGCAATGTTTAATGTTTATTTCTAATGATTACGGTAAGAGAACAGAAAGCCCAACCACTGTATAAAGAGTCAGCATTAAAATATTTCACAAGACATATGCACTGCTCAGGTAAACAAAAGGGCTCCAAACTCGTGTTGTATTCTATTCAAACACCAACTCCATCTAAAACGTTTAAAAACCAGAAACCCAAGCATATTAGCAGCTGTCCCCTGCAGATCTGCCAAGTCAGACTGACAGGCCATGCACAGAGGTCCTCCTGCGCAGCATGGCGTTTTGCCTGGAAACCTGAGATCCTCACCCAAAGCAGCAGAGCAGATTCCGAGCAGGTGCCATAGCCTACTGCCAAAACTGATGAAGCTGTGGGTCTGCCCTGACACTTGACACTGTTTCAGTCAAGCTCCCCGAAAATGCTTGTGCAACAAAATTGTACCCAACAGCCCATTGCACTGCTGCTCAGTGCCACTACAGTGGGTTGCCGAAGCCCGGCGTCCAGGGCTGCATCTAGGGCTCCTTGCTGCAAAGAGTGGGACGGAGTGGGGGAGATTTACCCTGTGCCATCCTCATGCCCGGTGGATGAGCGTTGGGGGAGGCCGTCTTTCTTCTCTGTACCAAATACTGATGAAATCCCGGTCTCCGGGCCAATTGTCCCTGTTTGCTGGGGGTTAGCACCCTCCGGAGCAGATGGGCTGCAGGAACACCAAAAACCGCTTGGCCTGGATCTCACTGGCACACCTCTGCAGCCACGGGCCATGATTATTCTGGGGGCGGGCATCTTCCTTACAAAATACTTGAAATAACAAAAGGATTGTGTCACGCCTGGTACTGCCAGCTGCTCAGATGTAGCAGATGGGTGTTTGGGGGTACAAGCCCAGATGGGGCAACGTGGGAGCCAAACTTGGTGCAACCTGTGCCCACGGTGTATGTAAGGAACCATGGCAGTAGCTCTCTTCTCAAGCTCCTCTCAAGAGAAATTGTCAATTGTCCTCCATTTCAGAGCCCAAAGCCAGTTAAGACGCAAATGTTTCACAGCCTCAAGGACTGGGCCCTGACAGGCCACGTAGGCCAAACGCTTCTGGCATCCATCAAGGTTGCCTTGGCTTCAACAATATTTCTGGTTTTCTTCCACAGGCCTCACGGGAAGCCTCTGCGTGGCCTTGGGAGAGATCGTCCCCTGTGCCTAAAAAGCCTTGTGA
>NW_009227024.1:0-210 GCF_000690835.1 Fulmarus glacialis | reverse complement strand
GCCCCAGCGGCCCACGCAGCAGCTTCTATATTAAGAGAAGACAAGTTTTGATTAACCGCAACTCTGAATTTTTGCCAAGAACCATTTTGATTATTAATCCGGCCCACTTAACTATTAATTCTATCGATTTAATGTTAAATCACCGGGTTTAATTATTTATTCTCGCGGTTCTGCGAACCTGCCGGAGGTGCCTGTCACATGAGTGGGTGG
>NW_009227023.1:0-3096 GCF_000690835.1 Fulmarus glacialis | reverse complement strand
AGTTGTATTGCCTGGCTTCTTCTACACCCTCTAAAAATTGTTCTTTTTTGCCCACTACAGTCAGCTTTCCCATTCAGAACAATTAGTATAATTATTTCAGTTCACACCTCAGTTCACAGTGCAGACACTCCAGTTTAATGGGCTGAGACACAGATGAACTCAGACACAGTTCAAATTATTGTTCTCATAGTCTCTTTTCTAAAGTCACTGTTCATGAAAAAATATTAGAATAAAATTTCTAACTCATGTTTACCCTCTCAGTTCTCATGTTAGAACAGATTTTTTTTGCTTTTTTCCCTCCTTTTTTTGTCTTTTTTTTTTTTTTTTTTTTCTTTTTCTGCCTACCATCTGATTGTCTCACTGTGTTGCTGGCTTCTTTCCCTCAGCCAAACTCTCAGATGATAATCATTTTAGAGATTGAAAAGCAATACCTCTGGGCTAAATTGTGCTCTGCTATGCAGATATGCCTGTGTTAGTTTAAAGTCACTTAATTGATTTTCTGGTTAGAGAGGCATTGGAAACGGCTAAATAGGAAGCCAAGTCTCTTTCAGCCTTTGGCATCAGATACTGTTATTGCTGATAAACTATTTCATAAGCTGCTTTGCTTTTCAGATATTTTGCTTGTAAACATGAATCTTGCCTTTAGAAAACTGTAATCAAATAAGTGCTCTTGCTGTTTAATATAGAACAGTGATAGCTGCACAACACGGTTAGTGTAATCTATTTCACAGTATGTCCTCTTAATCTTTTATTTGGTTCATAGAAACTGCCAGGTCAGAACACACAACCACTTTCTCTGAAGGAAGAGTCTGCTAGAAGTTTCCAAAGATGACTTAAAAAAAATCTGTTAATTACACTATACACACATTGTTTTTTTTCTTCCCACCTCTCTTCAGTGGAGATGAACTGTGAGTTTAAGAAAGAAATTTGAGACCATGAGACGCACTGTGTCTCTGAATTTCCTGATATAGTGGCTGGTGGGAAAAATAAATTTCGTATGGAAAAAGAAATGCCTTTCCTCTTGTGTGCTTGCTCATCTGAATGTGGCAAGGCACATGTCTTTCCTGCTTCTTATAATGGAAGATTTAGAAATAAATTTTTGAAGACTCTGAAGCTGTTTCAATCTATTGTGAATTCTGGAGTAAAAAAGAGTTTGAAGCTGTTTTCCCCTTAACCTCTCACTTGTAAACAGCTGAAAGCAGAGCCCAGCTAAGCTGCATGTTGTGCAAGCCCACAAAAAGTGGGAACATTCTCATTGTACTGTCTTCCCCCTGAGCCCCAGTACCCTATAGTTCCCTAGGCGTCTAGGAACTGGGCTGTTTTGAAGTGAAACGTTTATTCCCAAGTATGACAACACCTGGAGCAGTCACAGGTGGCTAGAAGTCTGATTTACAGAAAGTCACAGGGCACATTTCAACATGTTTGCATGAATAAAATTCCCATGAGAAGCCATGATAGTTTAATATTTACCTATTCATATATTTTCTCCATATTATTGTAAACTTAAATTACATGACAAATAGACAGAGATATATAAGTGTAGATATACGGACAAAATAATAAGTGGTAAGAGAAAACCTAAGTATGTTTAAAGTTTCCATGTATAAACGCAGTTAAATTCAATATTGTATTTGGCAATGTGCAATGCTTGCGTTTTACATTGACCTTTAATAGACAGCGATACTGATGAGTCTTGTTTTCTGCATTTGCTGTGCTGACTAGCGAATATGTAGAAATGCAAAAAGCACTACTTAGATTGGTTTTAGATTTGACATTCCATTCCACATAACTCAAGAATGTAAAATGTTATTATCAGGTAGCACTAGCTGAATATGTAACAAAACAGACAGGAAAATTACTGAAGAAAAGTTATTTCACTTTAATTCAGTTTTTAAATGCTGAAAGATATACAATCTATATATCATAGCTGCCTGGAATCCACTAAACTCTCAAATATTTCAGTTTTCTTAAATAACTATTATTTAAAAATCAAACCCGCAAAAAGTCATATTCTTGCCTGGCTTTAAAAATGAAAAATAACTCTGCCACCTTCAGCAAATGTAGAATAAAGTCCTCTTCCATCCAAATGAATGCAACTTTTTTGCACTTTAAGTTAAACATGGACTAAAGTTGCTCTTCTTAGAGGTAAAGTGGCTAAGAGCAAATGTATCTGCCTCAAAATCATTTGTGCTAAAAGGCGATTATTTGTTGAGCTTCAGTCAATGGAACTGATGTCTTTTTTCTTTTTATTACAGTGGCAATATAAATATAACCAATATTGATATCAATGTAACTGATGTCAGTATAACTGAAAATTGAGAGCTTTGTTGATTTGCAATAGCTGAGATCCTCAGGTCTTCAAGCTGAGATCGCCTGCAGAGATCAGAATTGAGAAAATCTTTTTACCTGCCTCTCCTGGTCAAGCTGATATGACTATTGAAATGGATTACTTTCCCCCACTTCCAGGAAGTAAGCACAAAGGACTGGGGAGTTGTTTTTGTCTTCTAGCTTCTTTATGGTTGACCTTAGTTTCTCCTTCCTTTGAACTTCAGGAGTTCAAAAACTCAAAGACAACTTTTAAATACTGGAAGCACAGCTTAGCAGGACTAATAATTTCATTATTCTTTTCCATCTCAAAACAAAGCTCTTATCTCTTCCTATGCTATTTTATATACATCAGCAAATTTATATAAAGAAGTCTTTTGATCTCAGCACTTCTGGGTGCAGCCTGTCAGGCCCTGTGGACTTATGTATGTGCAGTTTGTTTAAGGGCTCTCTTGGTCCTCCTCCACTGAGGGTAAATCTTCCTTGCTCCAGACTTTCCTTCTGGTCTCAAGTGCCTGGGATTCCTAAAGCATGGTTTTACTGATAAAGACTGAGGCAAAGAAGGCATCAAGTACCCCAGCCTTTTCCGTGTCCTTTGCCACATGTCCTTTGCCTGGCCCTATTCAGCAGTGGGTCCTTATTTACTCTAGTTTCCCTTTTACTGTTTATGTATTTGTAGAATCCTTCCTTGTTTCTCTTCACAACCCTTGCCAGATTCAACTCCAGGTGGACCTTGGCTTTCCAAGTTGGCGGCCGGTCACGAGCGGTGTT
>NW_009227022.1:0-2539 GCF_000690835.1 Fulmarus glacialis | reverse complement strand
CTCCGCAGCGTCCGGGAGCACGCGGCCCTGCACCGGGAGTACCACGGCAAAGGGGAGCGCTCGCCTGAGGAGGTGGCCGGCCTGGTGGGCTTCAGGTTGCCTCAGCAGCCGGGAGGGAAGGGTTAAGACGGTTGTGTTATGTTCCCTATTTATTTCTGAATAAATATCCTAGACTATGGAAACGGCCGGGGTTTTTCTTGCGGGTGTAGTGTGAAAGAACCATGACTGGGAATCTCTCTCTCCGTTTATCAGGCATACACACCCCTTCAATCTGAACGTGTGGTGTGACAGGCAACCTCCGCGGAACGAGAGGAAGGTTAGTTGTAGAGGAAAAAACATGACAGCTAAACTGCTTTGTCTAAGGAGTTGCAAGGGTTGTTGGTTCCCCCCTCAAAATCTGTAGGTAAAAGAATTTGTCTGTTCACTGTAGGGTTTTCCAGCCATGTTCTGTGGGTGGGGAATTTTCTCCTCTCGCAAGAGTGAAGGCCCTTTCTTTGGAATGTTAGTGGATTCTGGCAAGCACTGCAGTACTACAAACCTCTTTCATCTTGAAGATTTTTTTTTTTTCCATGGTGAGCTAGTGGTAACAATTCAAAGAGACAAATACTACTTAATGAATTACATGTTTCTCAGTGTCTCTGAGCGGTCGACTGTGCGACTGTAGGCTTCCTATGCTGTCTTACACACTGTGAATGTCAGAAAAACTAAAGTGAACCAATTACTGCCGGTTACACTAGATACACAAATCAGGCTGCCATTTTCTTGCTTGTCTTGCAATCTGGAACAACAAGTTTCTTTTTATAAGAAAAGAAATACTGGCTTGAATTGTTGCTGCCCTCAGAAGAGGGTTGAATTATATGCAAGATGGGTAAGAAATCTGTAAAAAGGATGACTTACAATGGCTAAAAATGTGAGACTTGTTTACATGGGGGAGGAGCTATAAGCAAGGATGACAAAAGAGTACTTGTTTTTTTTTTTTACTACCAGGGAAAACAAAGTATTCAGTCAGAAAAGCATTGCAAATAGAATTACTTCATCTAAATCTATACATTCTCCTTCCCCTGTATTTAAAACTCAGGGATAGTTTAATCCCCAAACTATAGTGGATAGGGACAGTAGATCCTTAAAACTGGAGAGATTTGGGCTACTTAGGTCAGGTAAGGAGATGTGAACTACAAATTTTAAGGTTCTGTAGACCAAAAATCCAGTTTGCAATGCTCGCAGTGCCTCTCTGGTCAAACAGTGATGGGTTTTTTTGGAAAAGTGTTGATATCACAAGTCACAAAGTGACCCCAACCAATCTATTTGCAGCTCAGTAGATTAAAGTTATGGGAAGTCACCATACCCTGAGAATGGCTGTGATGTATTTGTTGTTCTGAGTTATTTGATGCAGCTGCTGCATTCTGCAATTTACTTTCCAGATGGACATTCAAAGCCTGTAGTATATTGCTCCAGAAGAAAAATAAATGGCTCACTGAAACTGGTTCTGGGAGAAAAGCTGAAATTTGGTCAGAAATGGATGCTCTTTAAAGAGTACCTAGAGTACAACTTAAAGTTTGTATGGTGTGGGTACAAAAAATAGCTGAAGTTTCTCAATTTCCCCTAAACATACTAAGGTACTAAATAGAGAAAATTTTAACCAGTATATGTATCTCTTCCAGTTATGTCCCCTTCAATCCAAAGTAATGTAATGACTAACAAAAGTAAATTTATATGTTAAAAAAAAAAACAAAGCCGGGACCTGTTCTGAATAGCTGAGGGTAGGGAATCTTTCCTAAACGTGTTAAGGAAGACTCCTGTCTGAGCATTGCATCTTCACTGCAAGTCCTTGTCAAATCCAGATAATTGGGGGTGAGTTTTTTAATGGCTTTTTATGTTGCCTTTTCTCATTCGTATTAAGCTAACCTTAAAAGTTGAACGCGACCCTGGTTGTGGATAATTAGAATTGATCCTTGTGACAGTCATTGACGGCTTTTGGGCACTAGATGGCAACACGATGGTTAAGAAAGGGATAGTCACAAAATGCGGGCGTTAGGATAGATAGAAATTGTGAAAATACTCTTTTTGAGACTGGGTCTTGGTGCTCTGTAAGTTGAATTAACAGCAACTTCAGCTTTTAAGGGAGGTTCTCTAAAAAACGGGTATTACAGTAGCTTTTCTCACCAGTGCAACCGTAACTGCACTTGACAGAAGAATGGAGCCATTAAAATGGTGCTGAATGTCAGTCAAATAAAGGGAATTGTCTTTAAGAAGGGTATTCCGTCAGCGCCGGCTCAGACGTATGTACCCACTCAGGCCCGCTCCTACCGAGCCCAGACGCGTACGTGCACCGTCTTTCACCACTTGCCCCCGTCACTCGGTGAGCGCCCCAGCGAAGCGGAGACGCGCCTGTCCCGGAGACGAGTAAGCGGGACCCGGCTGCTGGGTTGTAAGAGACGTCCGTTACGTAGCCCAGGTTTCCCTCCTGCTCTGCGTTAATTTCAGCTCAGCCTCGTGCTTCGGCTCGTTAGAATCAACCGTCATGAAACCATTCCGGTTG
>NW_009227021.1:18408-22964 GCF_000690835.1 Fulmarus glacialis | reverse complement strand
AATAATAATAGTAATAACAATAATAACAAACGTAACACTGTTGATAGGATCATAATTCAGTAACGAATAAAATACCACAATGCTCTACTAAATTACTTGTTAAAATTTAAATCAGAAAACAAAAAGGATAATTAAAAAGAGGAAGGAACAAAACCCTACTGTGCTGTAGTTTTAAAAGTGTATCTGCTTATTTCCTCACATGTTGCAAATTTCTGTTACAAAGCCATTTCTTTCCAATTTTATGGGGATTAACAAGGTCACTTCTGCCTTCTATGCTAACATTGACAGCACTGCAGAAAGTGGCAGGTAAACGCCATGGTTTTGTTGATTTGTGGGTACTTCTATGACTAAAGAAATGCAGCAGTTGTGTGAGACAGCCCCTAAAATCTCTTTCTGTTCTCTGACAATGCCAGATTGTGCAGGAAGCTGCCTGGGGCGCTGTCTTTGAAAATGAAATTCCCACCTCCCCAAAAATATGCACAGTGGCTTTCTGAAACATGACTGCTTTTCACAGCAAGTATCCACTGTTTGTTCATTTGCTTTCTAAATGTTCTCTTCCGACTGAAGGCACGAAACTGGCAGTTCAGAAAGGATATAGCATTTATTTAATACCTATCCGTAGTAGCACAATTTTAGCTGATAAATGGGTAAGCGTTTACATTACTTCTACTCCATAACTCTTACAAAAGAAGATAAAGCCATAAAATCACTTTAGAACACCCTTTCCCTGGCTTTGAAGGAACAGTAAAGTCTGCATGGTAGATGAAAGAGAAGTTCTGATTCCCGTAAAAGTTCAGAGCTGCTGAATGTACTTCCTAAAAATGTCCTTCTCAAATTACGGCCAGCCAGTTTGGTGGAGCCTGGGAGTTTCAACAGTGGCAAGGTTGTAAAATGTAGAAACGGACAACGTCTGTAGCAAAAGCAGATGCCCAAAACTTCCCATAGTTTGCCAGGTGAAAACTGTCTTGTCATGTTTTAAAAAAGGACATGGAGGGTTTGTTTCGTAGCGCTGGCCTTATTACGGTCCCCAGGGCCCAATTGTCCCCTACATGCTGCCTTCCTAGGGAGGCTGTGGAGCCTCTAGTACTGGAATTCTTTAAAAAACAGGTTAGACAGGAGTGATGTAGGCAGGTGTAGCTAAGCTTGCTTGTTGGTCAAGGGAGTGGCCCAGAGGTCAGTCACCTCAGGAGGTCTCACTCCCATCATTAGATTTCTAATACTATTAATACCTTTCAGTAATAATTGTACTAACAGACTTGTCCTTTTTCTCCAAACACTGGAAGTACTTAAGTCAAGACCAGATATCTTTCAGAAGAAATGCTGTGCTTCAGGTATGCTGGGCTTCAAGAAGAGACAAGTGGGTAGATTTTTGCCCTGTGCTACAGAAAACGTCAAGCCTGGTGGTTGAAATGATCCCCAACAACTCTAAATTCACGGAATACGTCACAGCGTTTGCTTCTTCATTGTTTAACTACAGAGGTATTTAATATTGCCCAAAACCAGACATAATGGGGGGGCAAATTCTTCACCCCCTCTCACCCAGAAATATAGCATCATGATTCTTCAAATTGCTGTGGTGGTTTATTCAATCACATGGGAAATTACTGAGACAGTAAGGGCAGGATGTGGTCTTCGTGGTACTACCATCCCCAAATACTGAAAAATTATGAATTCCATGCCAAGAAATAATGGTTGAGAAATTGTTGGTTCTCTTTATTTTGCGGGGATTTGAACTTCTAGGGGTCACGTCAACTCTGAAGTTCTCCTGAGGTCGTGTGACTCAGTCTGGCAGAGCTTTTCAAATAGCAGTATCCTAGAGTGGGCAACACTGCTGATAAATTAAAAAATAGATTCTCTTCTTGCTGAGGATAAAAAGGGCACGCTGTTGGGTGGTTTGGCATTTCATAGGTGTGATACACTAAGAACTCAAAACTCCTCCCAAGCTCTGGGAATTTGACACCTCAAGGCATCAAGCCGGTGCAGAACCAGAAATTACTGTTACTGTTACTTTGGTGATCTTTTACAATTAGACGTTTTCCTCATGTGTTTTGATGCTTTTGATCACTAATATTGCACTGTTTATTTCTCTCCTTTTATTACTGTCAAGGCTAAAATAATATGTGGGGGAGAAATGCACTCAGAGAAGACAGATTCTAGTTTTATTCCCACGCCCACACTGCAAAATACAGCATACAATAAATCTGCAATTGAATCTGGATTCGTGACTTATGTGGGCCATTAATATTTAATATATGCAGTACCTACTCTTTTGCAGGTTTGTCCATATCCTATTCTAGTGTCCTGTAAACAGGCTCCAGATAATTTCTGACATCTCTGGAGGAGGAAACTGCTATGTATACAAAACTCAAACTGTGCAGAAGATGAGAAATGATGGCAGAAATAAGTGTTAGAGCCCTTTGATCCCCCCTTCCTCTCTGCAGCAGTAAATATATTCAGGAAGGCAGCACTGTAGATTTATAAATGTTAGCACTCTGAGTGAAGCCAAACTAATTTACTCTATAAACTTCTCTGACATTATGAAAACTTTACAAGAGATCATTGCATGTGAAGTATTAAAATACTATATTTCTAACTTAAAAACCCCACTCACCAGACAGTTAAGTGCCTTTCTGTATATCTTCCATGTTTAGAAGTGTTTTAAGAATAAGTGGGAACACCATAAAGATGGCAAAATAAATTATTCCTCTTTAAGTTTAGGAATAACACCAACATAAAATAAAACAGCATGAATCCGTTCTTCATAGATCCAGACTCAAGCGGTAGACCCAAGCAGCTAGGAAGAAGTGTAGAAGGAGCTTGTTCTGAATGAATCGATGGTGACAAGGGAGCTAATGATGCCACTGGAAATGTCTACCATGGTTGCAGAGAGGTTGAGCATAGATATCTTGTGGGGCTGGCTTTGCCTCTCAGTTGATAAGCTAATGCACCATTTGTCCTCGGGGAAAACTAATTCATTGGTGTCAATTCAGGACTCAACCAGTTGCAAAGCTGAGAGTGGCTGAATGGGTTGTATGGACATCTCATTGTCAGCACTGGACTGGACCATTTTCAAGATAGATGCCTTGAAGTTGTAAGTCACAGCACTTCACCACACTGCTTCAGTCTGGAAGGCATGCACTCAGCACCACCGCCTGCAGAGGTAGATCAGCCTATATGGTAGTACAAACTGCAGTTGCGTTTTCAGACCTTTTTCTCTGCTGAGAGCTGGAACGAAGGAGAAATCCCAAAAGGAGACAAAGCCTGAAGGCTGGACAAGTTCTTCCTCACATCTGAGCAGATGAACGTGTCTGTCAAGGAAGAGGATAAATAACAAGTGGAGGAGTCTTCTTCCTCCTGATGTCAGGTTTTCTCTTAGCAGCAATTGTAGGTACCACTTTCACAGCATCTATAACAGGCTAGGAAACCTTGATGCCTTAATTAGTTCAGACCAGTGCTCTGCATCTCTTTGGCTGCAACAGACCCATAAGAACTTTGCTCCACTCTCCACGGTGATTTTCCATAGATTTTCAAATTCTGTCCTACTTTTTGGTTCTCATCTGAGCGTGTGCCTCAGCGGCTCTCTCTGACTCTGAGGTAAAGGTCATACATGACACCTACAATTTTCTGGCATTTGCCTGGGCGACCCGACCTCCCCTGGGTACTGGTCAGATGATGGTTCTCACCACTTTCCAATCCTAAGGGAAGCAATCCAGTGCAATCCTAAACAGCAATGTATATTTGCTTTATACAGCTTACGAATGTGGTTATGCAAATTTCAGCACCCAAGTTAGACTGCTGAGAGGTAGCTCAGATATTTTTCTTCACAGCACCATCTAGTGCTACTTATGCAAGCCACAATTTTCTTTGACCTTGCCTTTTCTCACATAAATACACAATCACATATACATTTTAAAACAAATACAGAATGAACATGAGTCCTTTCCAAAAAAAAAGTACTTGAATAAATACTGTTTTTTCCCTGGGGAAATAATGAGAGAAAAAAATCACAGCAATAGATGTGCAGTGACTTACTGCACTCTAGAAACAATGCTGATGAAGACATTACAGGAACCTAAACAAAGCAGGATAAAATAAAGTCAAATAGAAAGTTGGTTGTTTTCTCTAGGCTAAGAAAGTGCTTGTGGTTAGGTGTGGGTTTGCTAAGATGGACTCCCTCACCCTTAATATGCCTTGCCCACTTTTTCTAACCTCAGACAAAGCCTTTCCTTTGACATCGTTAAAACATGTTTAACTTCACTGAATAATGAATGCTGAAGATAAAGATTGTCTTTGCCAATAGCTCAACAACCACCATCAATTACAGTGTGAATTCTTACAGTAAACATTCCCTGAGCCTCCATGATGATCACTGCCACAAGAGCCAAAGACCCCACAACCTCTCCCCCAAAACTTGATTTGTCCTTTGCTGTGGTAAAAAAAAAGAAAAAAAAAAAGGAACACAGTCAAAAAAAGGAAAGGGAAAGGGAGAGGGGAAAAAAGGAAAAGGGAAAAAGGGAAAGGGAAAGGGTAAAAGAATAAAGGCAAAAAGGGAAAGA
>NW_009227021.1:0-18366 GCF_000690835.1 Fulmarus glacialis | reverse complement strand
AAAAGAACAGGAAAGGGAAGAGGAAAGGGAAATGGAAAAGGAAAGGGAAGGGGAAAGGGAAGGGAAAAGGGAAGAGGAAAGGGAAATGGAAAAGGAAAGGGAAGGGGAAAAGGAAGGGGAAAAGGAAGGGGAAAAGGAAAGGGAGGAAAGGTAAACACAACCAAACAAGCAAAATGCATCTTTGGTTTTATTTTTTAAAACCCTGATTATAAATAAATAATAAAACTTTTCCAATCATCCTGAAAATTGCCAACATATGGAGGAGGAAGCTATGACAGCAGCCAGAGGTTTGCCCAGGGATTTTTCACATGATCTTGTACTGTTGCAATAAATTTTTACACAATCATCTGGAGATCACAGTGGGAACCAACTGCCATCTAGCCAAAGCAGACACACAGAGAGTTGTAGTGAATACCAGAACACTATATATTGATAGGATTTAGACGTACAAGTATTCCCCCTCCACAAAATAATGTCTAGTGTAGTCTTGTATTCATTGATTGTAACTTTGTAATTTGACCTTGACAGCTTGTAAATTTTCAGGACACTATTCTTAAAAGCAATTCTGGCAGGTTATGCTTCCAAATCACTGACTTCATGGTTGGACTTTATAGAGAAAGGTACATGTTTTAAATAGCTTTTGCGTAAAAATCCCACAGGGTATGCCAAATGCAAACTAATGACCACTGGTGAAGCCACAAATGGAATTGGGTAATATATTGATACGAGCATAAACAGTATTCGATTTTAACAGCAACTAGTATAGAATTACATGTCTAATTTAATTTATGAACCTAATTTAAATGTCGGAGAGACTTGACACAGAAAAACTAGTTACTGTGTTGTTTCTGTATTTTTATTTGCTGCCCATCAGAAAATGGGAAGGACATTATAGCGCTTGATGTTAATTTGTTCATCTGCTTATGCTGTTGGCATTTCTTGCCTACTTGTGGCATTTTTGCAAGTAATTCTAGCTGCTCTTAATCCTGCTTCAAAGAAACAATTGATTTTCTTGTTATGATTTATTATCATTGATCAGTCTGCAAATAACACATTTTTGCTTTTGGCACATTGTACAGCCATAGTTAAGGTTACCAACCTTTTTCTATTTCCTTCTGTAGGGAAGAAGTAGCTATGGCTCCAAAAGTGCAAGTGCTCTTTCTTTGTGAGCAGCTCTGCCCATGCAAGTAAATCCCAGTGAAGTCACTGGGATAATTCACGTGCACAAGACACTACCATCCGGGACCATGACGCTTGTTTATATCTCAGCTGGAAAGCCTCTTACTCGTCTTTATGGCATACATTTTTAGAGACTTCCAAATAGTTTATATTAATAAACACAAAAACTGAGGGTCTGAGCCTGCCTGAAATGGAGTTTTAGTATAACCCTGAGAGTGAGCAAAGGTTTTTTATAATGAACAAACAAAAAAAAAACAAACCAGCTTTGTTTTTTGGGTATTTGAATGCTGATCTTACGAAGTATATTGAAAGGAAGAAAGAAGCTCGCTGCTAAGTTCTTTGCACAAAATGAAATAAGCATTATCAACGTCTAGCTCTGTCTCATTTTGAGGTCTCATAGGCCTGTCTTGTTTCACTTTTACCTTCACAAAATAAAAATAATCATTACATTATTGTAAAACATAGCTAAAAGGGAAAGATTTCACTCTGGCAACCACTGAAAGACAAAATGTACCATAAAACATATACATACGCTCTAGAAAATACCACTTACTAACTAGTAAGAAAAATATTTCTGACCTTCACAAGGAGAATTATATCTATGCTTTTTAATATTGCCTTGAATAGTGTGGCTTGCACTTGACTTTTGTTATCAAACTTTTGCAAGAACTCTCCATTCTGTATGAGAGCAGACTTCCCCCCAGTCACTGAGGGTGAAAGGAGGAGGGGTTTGACCTTCTGTGACCCCCCAAACAGTGGATTAGTCAGGTTTTCTACTTTTTAAAAGTGGCCCCTTCTACCAGATGATTTGTTGGAATCATGAGTGTGGGTCAAGATGATGCTAATAAAGCAAGCAGCACCGCAGCACAATATCTGTTGCATTATTGGTGTGAAACATTTTTCTTAATGGGGCTCTTTTTGTGAGCTCCATATATGCAAAGAAAAGCATAGCAATGCATTGCAAAGCAATGCCATAGTGTTTCTGAGGTTTAGCAAAGTTACTTTTAAGAAGAAATTTTCAGCAAAAGGTAGATTTGCTGAAATCAGAAATGGATGACCAACATCATGATGACTGTTTGGCTTTAATGATAGCAGGATTTGGCACAGCAACAGAAATTTTTTTCTTTACTGAAAGAGTAGTCAGGCCTTGGAACAGGCTGCCCAGGGAAGTGGTAGAGTCACCATCCCTGGAAGTATTTAAAAGACGTGTAGATGAGGCGCTTAGGGACATGGTTTAGTGGGCATGGTGGTGTTGGGTTGACGGTTGGACTCCATGATCTTAGAGGTCTTTTCCAACCTTAATGATTCTATGATTCTATGATTCTATGATTTAAATTCTCCTGCAAGAGTTAATTTGCAGTATCAGAGCTTCCTGAACAGCAACAGCAACAAAAACAATAGATAGGGGAAATTATTTTATAGCTCACCTGTTTTTGCTTTCCAAACTGTACTGAATGAGAAAAGAAAGATGTTGGTTATTCCCATTCTGAAAGCGGGAACTTGTGACATTGAGAGTCTTTTACCTTCACAAATTTACAATCTGTGAATGAGTATCCAACTAATGTTTCAAGTGCACTGTCTGAAACAACACTTAAAACCACAGGTATTGCAGACCTAGTAGCAGTAAAAAACCAAAAAATCCATTTTTTTTATTTTTACTCTGAATCATCAATAGCTAAATAGCTGAAAGTAGAAATTCTTTATGTATGTGCAGAGAAAAAATAGATTTGCAGTGGAAACTTTTTTGGCAAGTATGAGTCTAACAGTATTTGAAGTAGATGAGATATTGATCCCTAAAATAAATAAATAAATACAAATGCCCAAACCTTTTAAACTTCAAGTATCTGCAAAGTTAACAACCTCACTTTCAGAAAACTGATTTTAAAAGTCCTCTTTCTATAAAATTGCCATGAAATAAGAATGCCCTTGCCTTTCCATTCTGAAGACAACAGCATGCCTGTATTTGCATGTGGCAAGATGAAAAGTGCACAACCTCAAGAGTGAGAAACCTTGTGGTCCAGGCCAGTCCAATTTAATAAACAAATATGTTAAAAAACTACAGCCAGTGTCTAGACTGGCTATTAAAATATTAACAAAGCAAAAAATCCCAGTCTTCCAGCAGCAACAACCTCATTCAGGTTTGGAGCTCCATCTTTTTCCTTGGGCTGTTCCTGGGGACAGAATACTGTTAATTTGGTAGCATGCACTTGACCAGAGCCACAAAGAGATGTCTTCAGACTAATAGCAGGTCTAAACAGTGCTGCACACTCCCAGCTCTCCAGGTTTGAATCAGCTTCAGTCCACAAGCCACATAAACATGGCTCCAAGCCCTAAGCCAGTGTACCTTGCCTTGCAGCTGCACTTCTTGTCTTACATTAAGTTCCACGTTCTCGGGTTTTGAGGCTCAAAAGAAGCTGTTATGTCCAGCTGCCCTGGCTCACGGCAGCAGCATTTTTATTAGCACTTTTTATTATTCCCCAGTACACTCCTACTGTTCATGCGGAGGCCAGCCCATTCTTGTGCAAGAGCTCTGCTTGCAGCTGAGCGGTGATCTGAAACCAGGAGCAGCACTGATCTGAAACCCATGAGTTGACAGCCCTGTAGGTCATAGCTGGCCCCAGCTCTGCAAGACAGAGTATCACTTCCTACCTCCTCTGAAGGGCTCGGCAAACTGCAAGCGCATCTGCAGAAATGTCTCCAGATAAGTGCCAGTTTTCAGGTCTGAATTGAGGGCTGGGGAAAGAGAAAGAAACTGCATGTAAAGCTCAGTAATCTGAGAGGCACCTATTGGGTAGCCGAGTCAAAGGGTAAATTAATGCTCCCAAGTTTATTTCCCTAACAGGCTGCGGGAGTATTTCAGCTACAACGGCAAGCGCGGGATGGGAACCCGGCTCTTTCTGCATGGGCTCCTGTAAATCCCTCTGCTGTCCAGCACCAGCAGCGCAATAGCACAAAATATTCAGTCTGGCTTTCTGGGGCGGGGGGGCGGCTCCTGCTGCAGCCTTGGGTCTCAGCTATTTTTCAGTGGTGTCAGGCAAAGCATCCCCTAACTCATGAGTCATATACGCTGCCTGCCCAGCTCTCTCCAGGCTGGATCAGAAGTTTGGGTCCTGCTTGTTTGCTTTCTTATTTGTGAACACCAGGAGGCCCACATATTTTTCAAGCTTTCCTCTAAAATGGTCACAAATTTCCTCTTCAAAAAAATTTTAAAAGTCTGAGAAAATATTATGTTTACAAGTGGGTTAAATAAAAACACAAGACATCACAAAACAGAAGATAAACTTTTAAGAGTTGGCTGCACTGCAATATGATTTTGGTACATATTTTGAATAAAATAGAGTATGTCACTAATTTATCTCCCAACAGGGAAGCAGCTCACTTTTGGGTCATAAATTCTCCTTATAGCTTGACACTGAAAATGTTTATGGAAAGAAAGTTTTGACTTGTAATCAAGATTCACTGAATTAGGAATATTTTTTTTATTTTTTTTTTTTAATTTTGTGCCTGTGTGACAACAGTAAATTTGGAACTAATGAAATTTGTCTGTCTGTAACACATAACTTTTATAGAGATTAAGCTATCCAGTTCATTTATTTGGTAAACCTCAACATAATATACAATGAAAGAGAAAGCAGTCTTGTATCTTAAAAATGTCATTTCTTCTAAAAGATAAGCTTAGCCCCAGCCTACACACAAGTAGGAGATGTCACAGAAAGACAAGCAGTTATTATGAAGAAGTATATGTGCATGCAAATGTGCAGATTTTATGGAAAGACAAGAATAAATAAAATAAAATCCCTTTTAAAGATAAACCATCACTGCATTCCATCTGGGGAGGGGGATGGGGAAGGAGTGAGGGAGAGAGTTAAAATCTGAACAACCTCTAAATCCTTCCTTGCAGCCTGCGGTCTACTCCTCCACCTCTTATGGGTATCTGGTATTGATTTCCGAGTCTTAATAGACCATTATGGATGAAACACTGCTGCACTCTGACATGCTCATTGGTAGGAATGTGCAGTGGCTTGTGAAAAGTTATTTGAAATTTTGCTACCAGATGGCTGCAGCTTTGCAAACCACCTGCCACAAGACTGAGCCATTCTGGCTCTGGTTTGAGCAGGAGCAGTAACTGCTGCAGCTCCAGCTTCCCCTTCTGGCTACACCAAGAGAGCGCGAGATTGCAGATAAAGATGGGAGAGTGGAGGACATGGAGCAGCATCTCCAGCAGGGACATATCTTGGAATATCTGCAGTCTGTGCAACCAACATCTTTCTGGACTTGGAGGGAAAAAAGGGGGGGAAAAAAAAAAAAAAAGAAAGAAAGATCAGCTATTGGGTCCAGATGAATTTGCAGCATACCAATCCAATGACAGATATGCCAAAGCAGCACATGTCTCTAAAATCTAATTTATTAATAAAAAACTCTCTCAAGTACAAAAATCAGTACAAAATCACTGACCTCAGGGCACTCTATTCTCTACATTTAGTGTATTCATTACTGATCATATCTGTCTAATCTATATTTCATTTATCTTATCTTTAGAATAGATACAATAGATGAAATGATTTATCTCAACATTCTGACTACATATAATTTATATTTCTCTATAATAATCTAGGAGTAATCAAAACACATTACTCTCTACCACCTCCCCCTTAAGTCCCATGTTACTGACTTTTGGATTTAGCTTATCAATGGAATAGCAGTCATTTTGTCGTATCCAGAGACTTGTTTAAATTTTGTATGATAAATGTGTAAAAAATTGAATTTATATTTACAAACTTGGGTAAAATAACATTAATAAGCAGGAGCTTAAAAGGTGCTACAGAACCTTGTGAGGGTTCTGCGGCCAAGGTGAAAAATCCAGAGTTCACAATTACATGGGTAATGATCAGTAAAGTTAAGCAAGCGGTAAGGCATCTGACAAATCATGCCCTTAGGATATAAAAGCTTTCTTTAGACAGTTTTTTCCTTCAGCTTCAAAAACTAAAGTCTTTGTATCTCAATTTCTGAAATGTGGTCTTCCCAGAAATACATTTTCCCAAAAAGAGAATTAAGCCAAGCAAGCATTTCAGGTATTCTTCTTCAACAATCTCTTCTGAAAAACTACAATTTTTCTGCATCAACTCACTGTAAAGCAACCTGGAATGTCAACTCCAGACTTACCGTAGCCAGTAAGCCTCAAGGATAAGTTCATATTGAATTGTGAAAAATGAAATGGAAATGAAAAAGGAAAAATATCCATGCATTTGAGTGCTACTATGTGACAGATTGTGACAGTGAGTGGGCTGGTAAAGAGTATATGTATGTAGATTAAAATGTAGATTATATGAAAGTATAATAGGTGCTCCAAAATGTGCAGCAAGTAGTATTTTTTTTTTTTTACATGAGAATTAGAGGGATCTAAAAAAAAAGAAATCTGACACATTTAGGTTTGCTAAAGTTTCCGTTTTCTTAAAGGTTGGATTCTATCTCCCTGGCTTGTTTTCTATATGTTGCTACAATGTATAATATTTTAATTACGTGGTCACTTTGCCAGCACTACAACTCTGACTTCCTTTAAAAGGTTTTTGCCTTTGAGATGTTGCTATTCAGCATCATATCCACTAGATGTCACTCAATAGTCATAATAATTTCCAGCATTGACATAAACAACCAAAAAAAAACATTTAAAGGGCAACAAATTCTATGTTGATTTTTTTTTTCTTCAGACTCAGAATTATGTTCTTTCAAAAATTCAGATAGTCACTGTTTAAAGTTAAGATGTGATGTCTGAAAGGTTGTCATCTTCGCTTCAAAAATTATAACTTTTAGCTTGTATGCTGATCCCATTAGAAGCCCTGGTTGCCATCTGGAAGTTACGTATTTCCTTAATGAGTCTGGTTCTTTAAAAGAAAGGGAAAAAAAGAGCATTTGAAGGGTGATGAATTTGATGCTAATGGGTAATTGTGCCTCTGGACCGTGAACACACTCTTCAACGTTTTGATCTGCATGATGCCTAATGACATTGATCTTCAGTGAAGTTGTTTTCTAGCTTATATGTTCATGCCCTCTGGGTTTTTGCCATTAAGAGATGTTTTGAATCCACATCCCCCCAAAAACATCCATTTACCAGGATGGATGGAGTCTCTATTATGCTGCTTGCAATGGTGTGTTTCTACCTGGATGTTCTCTAGCTCCCACTTCCAGGCATTTGTTCTTCTATGGCTTTCAGGTACTCTAATCACATCACAATGCAGTTGCGTTTTTTTGGGAAACTAAACAAAGAAATTTTTCTCTAGCCTTCAAATGATTTTGTTGGCTTTTTCCATATTCCCCCTGGCTTCCAAACAGCCTTTTCAAAATATGAGTACTAAAACTGTTCCCAGTGTTGTAACACTGGAAACATTGCATATGGGGAGAAAACAGCTTCTCACACCTGCTTGTTACTGTTTTATATCATTTTCATTCAGAAAAAGGCCTATAACATTCTAATGATATATTTGGTTCTTAAATTATTTCAGGGATACCTCACTGTCCCACATTCCACTAGATTTGTATTTTCCCTGATATGACTAGCATCCCTCATGAATTCATATGTTCAGTATATATTGACAGTTCACTTATTCTCCCAAATCCCGAAGGAATCCATTACCTCTGAGGAAGCCATAAACCTTTATCATCTTTTATCCTAATCATCAGCAACAGTGACATTTTCAAATATGTACTGCAAAGACATGCAACAAATTCTGCTCAGCTCCATATTCAACCATAGTGCTCAGAACAAGGAACGGTAAAAATATTTATTTACTATTCTGTGCAAATTACTCCTTACATGCAAATTGAAGTTGCTATATAAATTGCATAAAGAGCCTTTGTGAAAGGATGAGCTCACTGTCACTCAGGAATGGGCTGAAAGGTCCATAAGAAAACAACCCCTTCTGAAGAAAACCTCCTCCTACATTTGATAGGACAGTCATAGGCTAACGATTCGTTCCCTGGGAAGCTGCACCTCAAAGGCAGATGCTGTTGCTGTAGCTAGAGACACAGGTCACACCTAAAGGCCACAGCCAGGTGGGCTCCACTATGCCAGGACTCTTCAAGCGTACAATGAATGATACTTTTGGGCCAATTCACCTCACCTTTTAGCAAAAGACATCGACTTAGTCACAAATATCAAAGCTGAGAATCTTGATTCATCATAAAACTTGCAGTGGTTAAAGACCCACAGCCTCCCTTTTGTTTCTTTCCCACAGGCTTAGAAGAAGACATTTTAATCTCAATAGGTTTCTCTTTCCAAATATGTTTCTAAATAGACCCATACCATGATATGGAGTCTAAAAATTATGAAATGCTCTGCATGATTTAAACGGGCCCCAAAATTACCTGTCCCTTCTCAAACTCTTTCCAAAGCGAAATAGAGCTACATTTTTTTATTTTGATATTATTTGTAATGACAATCCTGCTGAGGGGAAGTGGGCCATATTTCTGTAGCAAATATACAAGCTTATTTTCTATGATTTGTCTAGTGCTGTGTTGGAGAAACTTTTTTACGAGACCTGCTTCCAACTTCTGCTTTGCTATGTTCATCTATAGAAATGGGCCAAGAGAGTCAAAGGTGTTTGTGTGATCTTGTTTTTGGACAACATTGAATACTTGCATTGATCTGGGGTTCCAAGAGCAAAGACTTTAGCCTCCTTAATCACATGGAAAACAATCATAGAATAATAATTTTCATAACTGATTATTACAAGCGCAGGACGAAGAAGAAAAGAAGGGAAAGCACGTGGAAGTTACAGAATTAAATAAAATTTTCATTTTTTTATCAGCCTCTGTTAATTCATTTCTCTTTTGCCAACAGAGTTTTAGCAAAGTTTAACAAAGCATGCTGTTTGGCAAATCTGTCAGAGGGTGCTAACAAGGGAAATAACGGGCCTTTTGATGGCAAAGAAAAACAGATGCTGAAGTGAGCTGGAATGATTGTTGCTACTGCTGTTTCTGTTGTAGCTTGATCCTCTTTCCTCAAAGACAAAGCAAGCTTGCAAATGGCAGAAAATAAAAAGAACTATGGAGATTAAAAAAATGCAGCTTCTGTTTCCAAGGCCATCTCTCACTTGCTATCAGAGAGTGGCAAGTCCCCAGCACAAAGTCTTACCTGTCGTGCTTAGATCTAACAAACCTCTACGAGTCAGGCTATTTAAAACTTTGCTTGAGCAGCCTTTGTGATCACAGGCTCTCTGACATGCTACAAAACAATTCTAGCCACCAAAGCCCAACTCTTGAACAAAAATAGAAGAAGACGAAGAGAAGGGAAGAAATACAAAAAACACTGGGAAATAGGAAAAAAAAAAAAACAAAAACCCACCAAAACAAAACAAAGGAAAAGTGAGAGCAGGGCTTCTGGTCTCATAGTCTGGCACTGACTAAGATTTTGTTGAAGCCAATGGAGATGATGATAACACATCACTTTCAGCTATCCAGTGCGATAAGGACATGGTTCAAGAGGAGGATGTTGTCCTTGGTGGTGCCGTATTTCTGATGTAAGAGCTCACTGTCCTCTGGCACTCTCCAGAAGCACTGTTGCTTTCTGGACATGAAGAAGGAATGATGGACAGAATAGTTTAAGCTTTCACTACTCTGGTGCTATTTAAATGAATGTCCAGCACACCAATACTACTCCATTAATTTTATCCATGTGCCAGTTATTTACCCACCTTGATATCACCACATTTGGTTAGCCCATATTGACTGGACTAATTCACATTCACATTTGTTGACTTTCAGCTCATAGACTGAACTGAAGCATTTTTGCTTTAGAAGGCTTAGAGCAGTAGTTCCGAAGGAAATACCTCCTGAGGCCACATAATACGACTACTGGAACTGCACATCATTTTAATCCAAACTGCAGGACTGCACTTGCTATCAGGAGAAGCTATTTACTCCTGTGGAATTTGGAAGGAAACAGGTGGCAGCTGCACTGTTCCACAGCTTTGTTTTTAAATGAGGCATATTTTAAGTTAGCTGGAAACTCCAAGCAAAACAGAAGTTGTACAAACAAGTACAGAAATGGTTTCTCCTCCACTGAGTTGATATGGTACAGAAGTAGGCACACGGTCAAGAAACACGAGGAGAAACAATCCAAGTTGTCCAAGGTCAATGAGCCATTTGATAGATTTCTGACTTCCACTTCAATGTTTTATCCATCCCATACAGATAGGAAATAAGTATTGAGGGCAATCTTACTGCTCTTTGAAATAATGGAGATTTGCTTTTCTAGTAGTTAATTCAATGCAGAATCTATTTTCTGAACAGCAGCAGATGTGACATCTGGCTTACCTGGCTGATGTGTTTGATCAGATACATACATTGTCTTAAGAAAGATATAGTACACCTCTTAGTATGACAGGGGAAATTACTGCACTTGTAAGAAAAGTAGGCATATAGCAAGGAAAGAGTAAAAAACAATGATTTGGCTTTACTATAATTCCTTTGTCACTACTGTGCTAAGTTGGGAAGAACAGTCGATGATGTCAAAGTCAGCATGTAAAAATAATTATCAAATGAGTCCAAGTCTGAGATGAAGGAAATAACTGAGTGAAAACTCTTTCCAGTGAAGCAGCTGTTAATTGTGCTCATCAGTCCAGTGAATGTAGAGGAAAATGAAATGAACTTCTGACCGACTGCTCTTTGGAGAATGTTTTTCTTCCACTCTCATTCACTGTGCCAGTTCTGGGTGTCTGCACTGAAATGGCATGCTTGTTGCAGGCTTTGAGCCATTAATACTGTCACTACTTTTTGGACCTGCAGAAGCTTTTCAACACCACTTCTCCACAGGATTTGTGATAAAGGAAAAAAATTCAGCACCAAGACACAAGCTCACTTCTTTTGAAAGTAATGTTTCATGCCTTCCCTGAGAGCACAGTGAGTGCTCCAGGGGCTGAGACCAACACAGCTCAGAGAGTCTCTGGACTTGTGCAGAAGAAAATAACTCAGCCTCCTACTCTCGCCTATCTCTATTCAAAGTGGAGACAGTACAGAAGAGACACACAGCTAGTTTAGGAAGTGTTCAGATGGAGTTACGTTTTGTGGTAAACCCCAATCCCCAGGAAGCTATTATCCTTTTCTTCAAAAAAATATTTCCCCTCAGCAATATTCCTCTATTGCTATTTCTGGTGTGTTGTTCCTTTGCAAAGGTTTTCTTTCTTTCTTTCTTTCTTTTTCTTTTTTTTTTTTCCCCCCTGTTCTTTTTTGTTTCTCTTTAATCTTCCTGGAGTAAGGACTTCCCTAATCATATCAAGATCGGTTTTTACAAACAGCACAGATGTGAAGACATCCAAATTGAGAATAAGAGAATCCAAGCCCAAGTTACGTCTTCAGTGATTGCTAAAAGGCTTCCCTCAAGACAAGACTCAGCTACCATCACCAGGGGACCCTGAAAGCTCACACCCGAATTCAACAAGGATGCTCCCTGTGCAGCATGTGAGACCCATACATCCCAACTCTACTGACCAGGTAAAAACACCAAGGACACTCAAGCAAGCTATCCACAGGTAGCCTGTAAACTGTCCAAGGAGACCAAAGGGGGAAGGCACTGCATGAAACACTTGCAGATGCAGTTTTTCAGGACACCTTTCCCCCCGCCCTCCCTCCCCTCCAGAGCAGTGTGGCACAGCCACCCTGTGTGAAATAACTATTTGACTATGGAAAGTATCTCAGACCAGTGAGACAGCTTAAACTGTGCTTATTTTAGGTAGCTATTGCTAATCTTAAAGGCTATACAAGCAAAGCATCAAATTTCCATTTGTTTTCACTGAAGTCAGAAAGAAAAAAAAATCATAAGACTCTTAAACGTAAAACTCCTTTTAAAAAAGCTTTACGTAAGAGAAAGGGAGTCAGCCTCTAAACAAACTCAAATCCCTACAACAGTTACATGAAAGGGACTAGAGTGTTCTGAAAACCTGAACTGACTCTTAAGAACTGCAAAACTGATTATAAAGGAGATCCTGTCAAAAGGACACATGTATTAAAGGTAAGACTTTCTTTTGAAAGGCAACAGGTTGGTGACTACAAAGACAAAGGAGCTTTTAAAGAGCCCTCTGAAACTCTTACACCGCTGAGCTTTGCACAAGGGCAACAGAGATTCACACAATAGGGTGCACTTGATGCTAACTGAAGTATTCAAATGATAGTTTGAAAATTTAGATTTACAGATAATTTAATTAGTTGCTTACTGAGCAAGGTATACAGTAGATTTTAAAAGGCTATCTGTACTAGAACTACAGAAGAAAATCTCTTAATGCTTCTTTTGGTTATAGAATCATAGAATAATTTGGGTTGGAAGGGACCTTTGAGGGTCATCTAGTCCAACCCCCCTGCAATGAGCAGGGAGATGGTTAGGCAAATGTGTATCTTTTCTGTACTCTACATCTCTGCAGCAATAAGTGGTAAGGGTAATTAAGTAGTAGTTAGGAATCTGCTGAGTGTTGCATGTCCTTAATGTGCTTTAAGGAAATTCTAGCATTACAGATGCATGGCATTCCTATTACTTGATAATTGCATTTTAAAGTTTGGCATTTTAATTATGCTAATATGCATGGGGTCATATTTTAAATTTAGTACCTTATTTTATGTACCAAGTGCTGTAAGTCCTTGCTCCTAGATTAGTAAAATTTCATGGAAATCTGGACTGTAATATCCCATCACTTTATCCTCGTATTCTAATTAAATGCTGACATTGTTTAAATGAGTTAAATCGAGTATGTTGTTTTTGTGTGTGTTTTGCCAATTCAAAACAAATTTAAATAAAGAGCCTTTATGAGAGTTTCACGCTCCTTCTGGCATGTTGCATTATTATATCATAATGTAATTTAGAAGATTATGTCACTCCCTAATTCATTCTCCCGGTTGTTTAGGAGACAAGTTTGGCCTCATCAATTCCAGTTGAATATTTTGTCGCCTGTCTTAGCTATGTAAGTAACAAAGTAACTCTTAGTGAGTCACTTCTGAAATTTGAACAAGGACAACTGCAGGATGCTGCGGTGGGGCCTGTATTTTTAAAAGGGACTGGTGATTTAAATACCAATTCAATTTTTGAAACTCCTGCCTTAAGACACATGTAAACAAGCCTCATTTTCAGAATAGAGGTGCTTCACAGTTTCTAGAAAATCACAGTCCTCTTAGGTTTCTCAATTCTGGCAGCAAAAATAATTAGCTGTTTTGAAAGCTTAGGCTAAAAAGTAATTAAAACATAAATTCTCAAAACTGATTATCCTTCTTAAAATGGCTTTCATACTTACAAGCACTGGCTCTAGGCTGTAGTCTACTATCTATGTTTAAAGTCTGTCTATAAACTACAGCTGAAAAAATAAATAGGGACAATCAGTTGTGTCCTGTCTATTTTAATTTTGTAATTGCATCAAAACAGATGAATGAATGTGCATTAAACATGATTTGGCTACAAGACTATGGCACCAGTGACTCAGGAACCTTCAAAGGAGAGAGGAAGTGCAAGAGAAGAGGAACTTACTCTCCAATATTAACATGAAAAGAGCAAAATACTATAAATCTGAGGTAGTTTTAGTAACACCAAAAAAAATTGATTAGGCCATCTGGGCAGGAAGGAGTTGAGAGAAATTGAATTAATGTACAAGGGAAAAGTGACTAGAAAGGGAGGACAATGAAAACCAGAAAACGTTCTGAATAGCAAAAATAGCATCCATCAAAGTGACAAATGAAATGGATTACGATACAAATTAGAAGAAAAAAATACAGTAAAGCTATCCTAAGCTGAAGTAGATTTTGAAGTTTCAAGTACATTTTTACAAACTGATCATTGGCCATTAAGACCATTTAGCGTCTGAAAGACTGTACTGTATATGAAATTCTATTAGGATGATTAAGAGATCACATTGTTGCTTAAAAGAGTTTGTATTTATTTGCCTGTAACTTTTGTTTCTCCAAACATTTACTCTTACTTTTGTTTCATTGATAAGGTTACCTAGCATTAGGGGAACACAGTGAAAAGAGGTAAAACTAAGAGGGTGCACTACCAGCAGGTAGACTTGAGATGAATATACAGTCCAGCACAACCGTAGCTTCCAGTCCCACACATACCTTAGAAAGTGGGAAGCATAATCGGCAATCTACAAAGTGTTGCTGTGGGGACTAGTGTCCTTGGTTTTGGGGGAGGGAGACAGACAGTGAAGGGTAGAAAAGGAGAAGACAGCAGAGAGGTACCTGATGGCACAAAGTAAATCAAAGCAAAGTCCCTAAGGGGAGATGCTGGCACGTATACAAATAGGCTAGAAACACCTGCTTCATGAATAAGCTTGAAAGGTATCACACCTGATAACCCACTGTGCTTCCTCTCTGGTAATCAAAAGGTAATCACTATGCTCCCAGCATGATTAGGATTATTTTTAAATTTTATTTGCAATTGCTTGTCTACAAGAGGAATGTTTAAGCAAATTAAGGCAAATCAACTGCTGGTATCAAGTCAATGTCTGCATTCCACTATCGTCTCTTAATTTCTGATTCTTTTTACTGACCTGACCCATGTTACTGGAATTAGAGGAACCAAGGGAAAAACCTGAAAATTTCAAAATGTCCAGTACTATGACACTTTTAATTTCCACATGCACAGGATCTCAGCCATGCCTTACTCAGGAATTTGCCTTCTGCCCAGCAAAAGACCTGAAAAGAGGAACCCATAGCCTCCCCCAAACCCCCAAAAAAGTAGAGGAACAATGATTTCTGAACCAGTTTCTTATTTTTTAAAAATATCTGACTCAAAGTATTTGTAATGTTACAAGTTTACCTTTGTGTTTAAGTCATATTTCCCGTTCTCCACACTGCCAAAAATCTCCAGTACCTCCAAGCATGACTCTCTAAGTAGCTTCCTCATGTGATCTCAGCATTTAATAGTGGCGGGAGAATGCAAAACAAGGAATGATTGTGCATCTTGATCACAGGATTTCTCACCAAAATCCTTGAGGAGGAGAACTGAGAATAGGAACATTTAGGAGCATAAAGTCATATTACTTTTCCTCACCACAATGAAGAAATTGCAATCAACGTTGTGATGCTTTTATAAAGACAGAGCTGAGCTTTGCCTTCCACCTGACAACCCGGTAAGCCGGGGATGGTCTTCCTAGCACAGAATAGAGCCATTCACCTCCTGCCTGCTCTGAATAAGGAGATACCGGCATCTGATTTCTTGAAAGAGGTGTCAGCTCTGTTCCCATTACAGCAAATCAGTCTGGACAGTCAAGAGAGACTTGCACTATCTGGATTCAAAAGCAATTAATCCCAGTGACCAGCTTTTACCTGTTAGCCTTTTCCCACTAGGCAACAGCCAGTTCAAACCCAGACCGTACTATGTGCATGTGAAAAAGATTGCATATACTCATATAATTAATACATGCCAGGCAGGGACAAAGTGGAACAAATTAAAATTCCCAAAGCACACTTAATACCAGCATTTTGTAGTTTTTTAGTATTTGGAAAACCTCTTTACGCAGTATGTGATGGTAAACATAACAAATGATATGTTAGAAATACCTGCATCCTAAGCTCCTGGGAGAATGCAGTCTGGACTGCACTGATGGCTGCCATTTGTGCAGGGGGTTTAAGCTCCCAGTCACTTTTGGGGTCACTTTATCCCTGAGAATACAAAGAGCATGCCTCCACACATTAATGAAGGCAAGAGGTGCATGACTTGTCGCATGGCCCTACTGGGGCTAGAAAAAACTTTCTATGCTTTCCTTCTCTTACATAGCCACACCTGGGCCAGCCATACTGTGGCCTTCTGTGAGTCAAGATGAAATTGTATTCTATTTCAGACTCCATAAGCAGTGAAACTGTCTGGTTTTCTACGTCTCTGCGTACCAACATTTGTGCATCTTGCCTAATGCAGCTATTAAATTAAAAGATCCTACTGGTTCTAATTGGTCTTCCTGAGTCAAAGTGTTTTATCCATTCCACTTTAGGTAAAGCTCCATAGAGAGTCTATTTATAAATGTTGTCAACATGTGGTTAATGCTTTTGACCTTTGATGGTAAGCGATTCTAATGGTTGTGTAACACAGCAGCAACATTTTTTGTTACCATTCTGGATGTTCTTGTTTGGGAACAGTCTGATGGCCTCTATTTCCCTCCCTTTCTCTTTCTCTCTCTCTCTCTGTTTTTTGAAGTCTGCCAAATAAAAGGAATTATTTGCTCAGAGTGCAGACCAACTGAGTTTTGCAGCAGCTCATGAGCAAGTCCACAGAACAGTGCACATGTCAGCTTCTGAGAAAGATATTGACATCCACCCCATCAAAACGCACAGTCCTTGTGCCAAGCTTTTTACTACATCAGAGCCAAAATGAACACGAGGGGAGGATGTACCTGCACTTGTGTTCCTAGGATAAAGTATCTCCAGTTGCGTCTTCCTCATATGAGCGATGCAATTACTTCCTGGATTCTGAGTTAGGGCAGCCGAGGGGAAATCAAGGAGGGCCAACTTAAAATACTTAAATTAAACAGTTGCTTAAATTATAAAAGAGGACTTGGTCTACTTTAAAGAAATGATAACTGAAACTTGAAAAAGTTATGAAGTCATTCCTTTGTGTTTTCATCAACCCTTGTATTTATTTTAATTCACTTCTTTAGAGGTGTCCTACAAATCTACCTTAGCTATGCTTATTTAATGTGTGATGGACAGACTGGTGCAGACACGATTTCAGAGTGAAAAGAAGTGATAGTGACAGGTCCTAATCCTGACTGTTTGGGGATGCTTACTTAAATGATACCTGTTGCTGTTACGGGAGGTATTTGTCTTCAAGCACTTACCTTCACAGCTCAGCTGCATGCTTCCACTCAGAGAGTTCCTAGGTAGCGATCTATGGGGAGGCTACTTGAGCCATAGGGTCAGGATCTCCAGACAAATGGAGATACCGTACTACCTATGTTTGCGTATAGCTGAGTTCCGTGTTCCCCAGGTTTTTCCAGTAAACAGTAAGCTAGAGGAAGCTAGCCAGTGTTGACCCCCCACTTCCTAATCCAGACATTGGATCAGGAGCAAGGGAGCGCAGGGCTGGTAAACAGCAGATACTGCAGGTGAGGGTGAGGGAGGCAGATGAGGCATGATGCCGGAGCTTTAGTATGTATCTGGGTAGAGGAAGCCTTGAACTGTGGAGATGAAGAGTTTGGCTTGATAAAGTCATAGGGTTTAAATCTGACTCATGTAGGTAAGTGCAGGGGGGATGTGCTGCAGGAGAGCTAGGGACAAGGGGATAGAGGGATTCCTCCTCCTACATTTATAGACAGTATAGACAGAGTAATTGCCTTCAGTGCCCTCTGCAGTAAAAAGAAAACTGAGTTCCTGGTCTCCTACTTTCCTGAATTGCTGGTTTAAGATTTTTCTGGTTTAGCTGTATAAGAATTAGATTTAAACCTTTGGTTTGCAATGCAGGAGAGGGAATCTGTGATGGAAGAAATATTGGCAGTGTTCCTTCATCCTTTTTTGAGCTGTCAGAATGAAGCAGGATATGCTTTCATAATTGCTGAGTTCTCAGCAAAGAAACAGGATTCCCAGCATGCATTCAGGTCTGGGAAAAGGCCAGAGCCAGTAGTACCATGCCAACCCAATGTCATCACTTACTGGCAATCTGCCACAACAGAAACTGCACAGTTGAAAACCGTTTGGTTACACCAGTGGTTCAGATTTTCTTGCTGGAAGGATGCTCATCTCCTGTATTGAACTTTAAGAAAAGCATAACAACTCTAAGCCTAGTATTTTTCCGGGGGGGGAAGGGGGAGGAGGATGGTGGGGAAATAAAAAAACGTTCCTCTGGTATTTTTCCGGGGGGGGAAGGGGGAGGAAGATGGTGGGGAAATAAAAAAATGTTCCTCTATATAATCTTGGTATCCCTCCCAGACAGCTCCTGGGATCCTGGGTAGGAGAACAAGAGAATATCATTCTATGTACACTTTACCGACAAGTGAACCAAAGCATGAAGAAGGTAAGGACTACATCCCAGAGAAGCAGTGAAAATTCCACTTATGCCAAGCAATTCCAGTGTGAAATCCAGACATTCAGTTTAAATGCTCAAGGACATAGGATACTGTAAGCACCTTCATGTACTGGTGGAGTGATGCAGCCATCTTATCTCCTACCTAGGGAATACTGTCTGATGGGCATACTGGTCTCCTATGACCAGGTGACCCGCCT
>NW_009227020.1:831-1122 GCF_000690835.1 Fulmarus glacialis | reverse complement strand
GCTGGAGCCGCCTCCTGGTACCGTGCACCAAGGACACCCTTCAGGGTCCCTCGCAGGGAGGGGGGTCCAGGCTGACAGCCGGCACTGGGCTGCATTGGGCGCTGGGGCAGCAGACCCCAGGGAAGGAGCTGGTTCCCCCCTAACCCGTCCCTCTGCTCGTTGCATTGAGCAGCTGGAGGATTCCGAGTCGCTCTTCGTCGGTGACGACCCCTCCGCCTCCACCCCACGGTACCAGGTGAGGGGTGCGGGCAGCCGCCGGGTCCGCTCACGTCCCAGCAAGGGGACAGAGCC
>NW_009227020.1:387-648 GCF_000690835.1 Fulmarus glacialis | reverse complement strand
CCAGGAGAGACGTGCCGTGGAGATGGGCTGTTGGCAGGGCAGCGCCGGCCCGGCACACGCAGAGCCTGGGGTCATGTTGGGATGGGGAGGGTGCTGCACCCATGGCATCCATGGCACTGGGATGCGTGTCCCCGGGCTGACCAGAGCTGCGTTATTCCAGGTCCAGAAGGAGGATGGACGAGGGCTGCCCCAGATCCTGCCAACCACCATCACCCCACGGATCCCATCAGTAAGCAATGCCCCGCTCCCTGGCTCCGGGGG
>NW_009227020.1:0-336 GCF_000690835.1 Fulmarus glacialis | reverse complement strand
GTCCCCGCCCAGCACCGCCGGAGGCTCACGCCCTCCGGGGAAGGGGGGAGCAGAAACCTCGACATCTGGCCATGCTGGAGCCTCCCCCCCGCCATGCCTCCCCTCCCCAGCTCCGCCTGGTTGCCCTGAACGTGCCCCTCGCTGGCGACATGAGCGGGATCCGGGGCGCTGACCTGCAGTGCTACCGGCAGTCCCAGGAGGCTCGGCTCTACGGCACTTTCCGAGCATTCCTGTCAGCCCCCACTCAGGATCTGGTCTCCATCGTCAAGAGGACGGACAGGACCCTCCCTGTTGTCAACCTGAAGGCAGGTGCCCCCGTCCCCCATGGGGGCTGCC
>NW_009227019.1:15694-21057 GCF_000690835.1 Fulmarus glacialis | reverse complement strand
GGGAAGGGCGGGGAGAGCTAGTTTAATTTATTATTTGAAGTTTATGTCCTTTAATTGGCAACAGTGTGCTACGCCAAGTAAGTTGTCTATGTAGGTTCCCTGAAATATCCGCATACCTTAACTGTTATGTTAAGCTTCTACAAAGGAGGCATAGAATTTACGTTCTATTGCTTGTTATAAATAAGTAATAAGAACAGATTAGAATTATGCATTTACACCTGCTAGTGAGAGTGAGATGCATAATTCACAAGTGGCAAACCCTTAAGAGGCTTTCGTATTTCAGCCCAACCCTCTCCCCACTCCAATCTCGTGTATGTAGAACATAGTATATTTTTCAGTCCCACTGCTCCACAATTCTTTTTTTTTTTTCCAGCTAGACAGTTTAGATTTTATAATCACTACTTTTTCTTTCTTGCAGAAAAGCAACAGACACTATATGTTAGTAGTCATTGTTGGGAATGTATCTGCTTTATGTTACAGTATTGGTGTCACCTCTCTGAATTTTCTTGTGATACTCAGGGACACAACTGTAAGAGGCAGATGTTAAATGGCAGTGCTTTCAGAAGGTGCCAGAGTAAACTCAAGTCCTCTACCTAACTTACAAAGAGAACACAGAACTTGCAACTGAAACTTCCTTATGCTTCATAGTTAACGTGACGTACTGCTCCTCTAGTTGGATCTCCTGGAGGACTAGACTAATCTCTGTGCCCATTCACGTCCTCAACTTCTCTGCTGAAGCCTGTAAACTAACACCTGTTGCAACCACAATTTATATGATAGCACATGAAGGCCACAGATTTTGCAGAGCCTGTGGCTTTCCCCCACAGCAGTTCTACCTCTAAGCAGCACTCTGTTACCTGGTGATAAGGTGTAGGAACAAGGAACGATTTTAGTCCAGTTGCTTCAATATTTTTTTGGTTCTCTGGCTGGAGCACTACAATGTTGATTAACGTACCTCCCAAAGAGGCACACTAGGGACAGGCTCTCTGGTGGAAGAAGTCATCTTGTAATTTCTCTCAACTGTTTTGAACTTAGGCTATTTAGTTCCCTGGATTTTCCTTTGTCCTGTGTGCAAATATTTTAAATTATGCTCCAGTTCTAACTACCATTCTGCCTCAACTGCTGCCATGCAACTTGTTTTCATAGTTAAGCTAAGACTTGTACCTCTCTCTTTCTGGTAACAATTATTTATTTATTTATTTAATCTTTTGATTTCTTCAGTATACCTCACTTTATTTTGCGTTTTCCTTGATTAGCTTTCTATGTACTTTATCTCTGCCTATAAACTTAGGAGAAAGACTTCACTTATGTATATATTTTAATTCCCAATACAATTTAACAGCTTAAAAATTGTTATGTGACATTGCAACAATGGTATTAAATCCCCAGAGCAATATCTCAAAAATTCAAAACACATTAGTTGAAATGAAAACAATACTTTTACCCTAACTTCTAAGAATAGCAAAAGGCACCACAATTACTTTGATATATAGGAAAGCATTCTTATCCTTGAGCTGATGAAAAGGCTAGCACGCCAGCTCATGAGAACATGTGAACATTTTTGTTAATTGGATTAAATTATTGTTCCTTATCAGAAAACAAATGAGTAACAATATTAAAATTAAGTGATCTTAAATAGCTCCAAAGTTGAAGTCAGTACAAAGTTCAACTTTTAGAAGGAATCTATTGACATACTGTACCAACATGGGTTACTTTCCACTACTGATAATTCCTTTCATTTTCTACATTTCTCCTAGAATAGACTGTGGAAATTTTCACCACTTATGCATCCTTCGTAAGAACTCACTCAATCTAGCCAGTGATCCTCGAAAGGTAAGCAATGAGGACCCAGAAGCTTTTAATAAGCCAGATTCTCTAGTCACCTCTGAATAACCTTTTCCACTGACTAACAGAGGGGATGCAAAGCTATTCACCCACGGTCCTAACAAGAAAGCTTTCAACTGTTGGCAGAGCTGTTTTAGCTGCCTCTACTATCTATTCAGCACTGATTCCAACTCTAATTTATACCAACTAGGAAAATTTTAAAATAAAAATATTATAAGTGTCCCCCAAGATATTTGTATAAAAAGTTTATATTTATGCACCTCTGTTGATGGAAACCACATATGCTCACAGAAAGAACATAGAACTTATTGAATTGATTAAATCACAAATTAGAATTAGAAATTGCTAATGATGTACTTCCAGACACAGAACACAGGCAGTATATTATCACCAGTGTGAAAATTCACACTTTCCCACCTGATCACTTATTCTTTTACATGTGCAGACCTTGTGGAGCACCACTTCTCACCTCACATGGTTGAACAGCACTGTTCTTAAATTAGAATTTCAGGTGCTTATTTACATGTAGCCATAAACATACCCAGACATGCAGAAAAAGAAATCAAGATATGCATACTGTAAATGTGACTTAAGTGTGCCTCTGTAATAAAGGAACATGGTATAACCAAAGCAGCCATCACATAAACAGTAATGATGCTTATCATCCACCTTTCCATTCATCTTAAGACCATGTGTCTAAGCCTTACTTAAAGCACACTAATCTGATCTTCTTCTTACATGTTTAGTTTTATGTTCACTTAAATATTTTTTACCATGCACTAGTTTTCCCGATAACATGTCACTTTAATGTATCACTCTATTTATACCATAAAAACCATGGAAAAGAAAAAAAAAAAAAAAAGAGAAACCCCCCAGCAGCTTTCAAAGTCCAACTACAATTTATGTAAAATGCTTCAATCAGAAATAGATTGTCATAAAAATACAGTATTTCATGTAAGACTAGTGAAAAGCATGATGGAGTTCAGTACTGACTAAAAGGCTATTAAGCTTTATGTAAACAATTTAGGCAATCAGTGTAGAAACCTAGGTTAGATTTCTGGCAATGATTCAACAGGAAAGGAAGTATCGTAGAATGCCTTTCATGCTTTTTGTGACATGATTTATGACTTGCGTATGTTTTCACATAACTTAGGAGGACAGGGAAACAGATTTTGAAAATACAGGAATCTTCCTCCAATCATACAAACCATCAAATATTTTTAAAATCAAACTTATATCCAGCTATTTTATGGCCTTGTAACACAAAAGACAATACTTGTGAAAGATGAAAAATAGTTAGGAAGGCCTGGACTTTCAGTAACAGAAAAAGACATTAATTGGTGAAGCATTTTAGAAATGCAAGTTATAAGGAAGTTGCTCAGATTTATTGAAATAACAAGTCTGAAACACATGCAAACATCAAAGATTCCCTTTTTCATAAATTTGTCACATTATAGCTTTCTGTTTTTTCAATAAATAAAATATTGAAAATATTTAAGTAATGGTTAATGACTCAACACCCTCACTTTGCATTTAGTAAAACCAAGGAAAAGGGGAACACCCAGTTGGGATTCCTCCAGACGTATTACTGTTACCTGCCTGTACATTGTCATCATTTATTAATATTCCACTAATGTTAAAGGAAGGTTGGGACATATCGGGTATAGAGAGAAGGATCTGTGTCAGTCAGAATAATTATCACAGGTGATAAACCAACACAATTTGTAACAGCAGCATGGAAGAAAATATCTACCTTAAATTAAATATACATCAAGCGTTTGGCAGTTCAGGAGACCAAATGATCCTAAATGAGTAAGGATAAATACAAGCATGTTTTCCAGGGCATAAGGCAAACCTCAGAGAGAAGCTTCATTATGCAGCTTGCAATATCAAGAAGGCTGCCCCAGTCTTTCCAAGCCTATTAAGTTAGAGCTAAGTGAGGTATATCCTTATGAATGGATATCAACAGATTCAAACAGAAGCAGCAGGTTTGGCCTTAGTCCATCTGTGCTAGAGGTGTCGTATCTTTAGTTACATGAGTCCAGCATTACCTGAAACTAAGCATAAATGATTTACCGAGCATTTCAAAATGATCCTGCCAAAAACATCTCTCAGGAAAGTGGAGATGCTTTTCTTTATCTATAAACATATGATTTATAAGCTGAGCATAAAACCTTGCACAGTTTCTGATGTTTTCTAAAGCACTTAACAAAAGCGTGATTGAATGAAATCTTAACTTAAACTATAAGCTCATGTGTCTGTTTTATCAGCAAAATTAAAACCAGAACAGAACCCACCATTAGCTTCAGGCAAACCACAATTACCAGACATACTGCTGAAAATAAGATCTCACAAAAAGTATTTCAGACTATGAGCACAACATGGCCAAGAAAGCATATTCTAGTTCTTATAAATCTAAGGAGACCTCTCAATGTTTAATAGCAAACAGTGGTCACCACGTGACAACTGCTTACAAAGAGAAACTATATCACTTGATAGGGCCCTATAGGAAGTTCTCACTGATGAAAGACAAAATGCAGAGAAACAGATTACGCCCTTCAGAAATCCCAGAGGAAGGTAGACAAGATGCGCAAGACTGGGCCAGTTTGCCCAAGAGAGGTTAGCACAGGCAATATTACAACAAATTGATTTCAGAAAGTTGCAAAACAAGAATTTGCTGCTATCTAACTGCAGTGGGTTTGTCTTGGAGAAGACCTGCAAATTCACATGATAGTGCAGAACATCTCCAAGACCATATTGTGTGGACAACAAGCTCTGCTGCTTGCAAAAAAAAAAGGGGAAAAGAAAAGAAAAAAAAGAAGACTAAAAAAGGCTGTATTTAAATTTTACAAATGTGAACTCAACACACTGTTTTTTGAAGAGATCTCAGCATCTTTAAGTCTGCTGACCAATCTAGGTATCTGTGAAGGAGAAAATAAAGAACTAGAAGCCTATATATGTCTAATTCTGAGAACTAATTTTGAAGTAAGATCATAGGACAAAATAATCTGGGAGTTTTACATTTTTTAGTGGTTTTAATTCTTGTCATGGAATTTAGACAAGCCTGGAAATCAATGTTTTTCTTCTCTTTGTTTAAAAAACAGAGCCCAGAGCCAAAATATTTCCTATGCTGCCAGAAGGGAAATGAGGAAAAAAAAGAACTCTCCCTGTTCTACAGCTATAAGCTCTGGAGAAGCTATTTGCTCCAGTTTGCATTGGTACATACAGAAGATTGGGAGGTACCAATCACTCTCATTTTATAATTTGTGTTGCATTTTAATTTTTAGAAAGCAGTACTCAAGCAACCTGAGAGCTCAGCAATTCCAGCAGGGTTAGCGTGAGTTCTCTCCTGGCTTGCTGTGTTACCCAAATCTGATCAAAGGACGAGGACTCCAGAAGCTTGTCCAGCTGTGGTTTTATAATGACACCATTAGGTTTTGCTCTATAATCAAGGTCCCTAAAAGTCTGTGTAGCTTCAGGCTTAATATCTGCGACAAGGTTAACTGAAATCTGCAGCA